>NW_025963780.1:15360648-15460648 GCF_023055435.1 Haliotis rufescens
GAAGTGATAATAGTTGCCCCACACCATGCTCACTCCTCACTCCTGTGAGTCTGTGTGCGTTTATGTGCGTCTGTGTGAATGTGTATGCCTGTGTGTGTGTGTGTGGCTCTGTGTGGCTCTGTGTGTGAGTCTGTGTGTGAGTCTGTGTGCGTTTATGTGCGTCTGTGTGAATGTGTATGCCTGTGTGTGTGTGTGTGGCTCTGTGTGGCTCTGTGTGTGTGAACTTACATACTAATGTCTTGTGTGTGTCTGTGTGTGTGTCTGTATGTGAGTCTGTATGTGTTTATGTGCGTCTGTGTGAATGTGTATGCCTGTGTGTGTGTGTGTGTGTGTGTGTGGCTCTGTGTGGCTCTGTGTGTGTGAACTTACATACTAATGTCTTGTGTGTGTCGTCCTCGTGATGCTTCCACCCTCTCACGCAGTTCCTCGATGCTCACCAGGCCTGGAAAATATGGTACACAACAGAGATCACTTTTTTCGCCTCTCTCTCACATTGATAAGCAAACGTTACATCTCATTACATCTACATCATCAACTTTCAAATAGCAGTGTTTGAAGTCTTGAATCAAAGTTACTCTTGAATCAAATTATGACATAAAATCGTTCTCATTATCATGATTATTGTGTGGTCATCTACATTACCATCTTCATGCTGTCTGAACGATTATGTTTCAGGGTGATCATTAATGTTTGGTTTGTCTGGTTATTAAATATGTCTTTATAAATTATTGATTAGTTTTAGGAACGTCAAACTTGTTCATATTCTAATGGGAGAGGTAACTTTGAACATTAGACTGACAAGATATATTCATGGATCATATTGCTCTCATATTCAGGTTGATAAATTGACTCACCCCCATTTCTGTGACTTGTGGCCAAACAGACTTCAACAATCTGCACCCCCAGTTCGTAGTAGAAATCTCCGACGCCCAGCATCTCTGCCCAGAAACCCTTGCTGGCTGTAATGTGACAAACATGTCAGATATACCCACAATAGTCCCACACAGACTGACACTATACATCATGACATACACAAACCCTTGCTGGCTGTAATGTGACAAACATGTCAGGTATACCCACAATAGCCCCACACAGACTGACACTATACATCATGATACACAAACCCTTGCTGGCTGTAATGTGACAAACATGTCAGATATACCCACAATAGTCCCACACAGACTGACACTATACATCATGACATACACAAACCCTTGCTGGCTGTAATGTGACAAACATGTCAGGTATACCCACAATAGCCCCACACAGACTGACACTATACAGCATGATATACAAACCCTTGCTGGCTGTAATGTGACAAACATGTCAGATATACTCACAATAGCCCCACACAGACTGACACTATACATCATGATACACAAACCCTTGCTGGCTGTAATGTGACAAACATGTCAGATATACACACAATAGCCCCACACAGACTGACACTATACATCATGACATACACAAACCCTTGCTGACTGTAATGTGACAAACATGTCAGATATACCCACAATAGCCCCACACAGACTGACACTATACATCATGATATACAAACCCTTGCTGGCTGTAATGTGACAAACATGTCAGATATACCCACAATAGCCCCACACAGACTGACACTATACATCATGACATACACAAACCCTTGCTGGCTGTAATGTGACAAACATGTCAGATATACCCACAATAGCCCCACACAGACTGACACTATACATCATGACATACACAAACCCTTGCTGACTGTAATGTGACAAACATGTCAGGTATACTCACAATAGCCCCACACAGACTGACACGAAACATCATGACATACACAAACCCTTGCTGGCTGTAATGTGACAAACATGTCAGATATACCCACAATAGCCCCACACAGACTGACACTATACATCATGATACACAAACCCTTGCTGACTGTAATGTGACAAACATGTCAGATATACCCACAATAGCCCCACACAGACTGACACTATACATCATGACATACACAAACCCTTGCTGACTGTAATGTGACAAACATGTCAGATATACTCACAATAGCCCCACACAGACTGACACTATACATCATGACATACACAAACCCTTGCTGGCTGTAATGTGACAAACATGTCAGATATACACACAATAGCCCCACACAGACTGACACTATACATCATGACATACACAAACCCTTGCTGGCTGTAATGTGACAAACATGTCAAATATACTCACAATAGCCCCACACAGACTGACACTATACATCATGATACACAAACCCTTGCTGACTGTAATGTGACAAACATGTCAGATATACACACAATAGCCCCACACAGACTGACACTATACATCATGATACACAAACCCTTGCTGACTGTAATGTGACAAACATGTCAAATATACTCACAATAGCCCCACACAGACTGACACTATACATCATGATACACAAACCCTTGCTGACTGTAATGTGACAAACAAGTCAGATATACACACAATAGCCCCACACAGACTGACACTATACATCATGATATACACAAACCCTTGCTGGCTGTAATATGACAAACATGTCAGATATACTCACAATAGCCCCCACACAGACTGACACTATACATCATGACATACACAAACCCTTGCTGGATGTAATGTGACAAACAAGTCAGATATACTCACAATAGCCCCACACAGACTGACACTATACATCATGACATACACAAACCCTTGCTGGCTGTAATGTGACAAACATGTCAGATATACACACAATAGTCCCACACAGACTGACACTATACATCATGATACACAAACCCTTGCTGGCTGTAATGTGACAAACATGTCAAATATACTCACAATAGCCCCACACAGACTGACACTATACATCATGATACACAAAACCTTGCTGACTGTAATGTGAGAAACAAGTCAGATATGGGTCATTCTCAAAAAATGTCAGAATTTCAACTAAGCAAAAACATCAAAATTGTCTTTTGTAAAATTCCTTTTTTATTGACTCAGTACACAAAGTAACTTCTGAATAATAATGTTAAGCAAAATGACACCTTAATAATCAATGATGTCCTAATTATGATAATTAATTAACACTGAATAGGAAAAATATGTCTGTCCTGTTACCATGTTTACAATTATATTTTCTGTAACAATATTTTTCAAAGTTCAACACAAATCATGTCAGTTCTTGTTTTTAAATGTATTGTTTAATATTTCAATGAGTACAATTAAAAAGAGGTTGGATACATTATTTTATGGACAGATTTGTCCAGCATTTGAGTCAAATGAAAACATTTGAATTCATTCAAATCCAATATGACAAACATACCCTGATTATTGCATCATATATTTGACACATATGCTTCATTAGATGATATATGTTTGAATTCAAATATGTTCTTCTGAAAAATAAAAATAAATAATCAGTATATTTCTATTTTAAGTGCTGGTAACAGGACAGACAACGTAGTAACAGGACGGACAATTGAAAGTAACAGGACGGACAATCGGCTTTGATTGCAGATAACTATAACGTTCAGGAGTTTCAAGATTTTGAAATATCTGACAAATACGAAAAAAGTATGTGCAATTGATTACACCTGAACATATAAGGTGTAATTAACTGAATATTCTTGTATGTAATCTGAACTATAGAAACCGGTCGGTAACAGGACGGACAATTGAAAGTAACAGGACGGACAAACTTATGTTTGCAGTCAACTATCCTGTTCAGAAGTTCAAAGTTTTGAACTCTGACAAATAAGAAAATGTTTTGCTTAATTAACAGTATCTGATCATATGGATGTTATTAACTGAATGTTCTTCTATGTAATGTGAATGTAGGATAATGGTAGGTAACAGCACAGACGGAAGTAACGCCAAAGACAATAACTTTTGCATTTTGGGTTAATCCCTAGAATTACAAAGAATTTAAATTGATTTAAACTTACACTAAATAGTCATGTGACAGTTTTTGTCATGAAGCAACAACACAATAACCAACTTTATCCATGTCAAACATCAACATAATCTTGTCAGAAGATTTCCTGTTGAAGCTGTATTCTTTTGCAATTGTATTCGCAAATACTCAAATAAACGGTCTGAAAAGGTGAATTATAGTTTCCTTAAAAGTACAATTCACTTGTATCTATGATTATTTGATTAGTGCCAGAATTAAATGGTGTCTTTCATTCACCCATAAACCACAGGTTGTTTATTGTTTCTGTTTTATCATATCTGTAATAGCTTCCCAGTAAATGTTTTCAACACTGAAGTGGGAAGCAGTGCCTTCAATCTTCTTTCGTTCAGGAATGATGGTAATAATGTCCTCGTGCTTGTACCAGCATTTGTCAAGCAGGAGTCTTGGCCAAAAGAATCATTTTTGATCCCATTTTTTGCCAGGCTTGTGCATGCATTCCACATATATATCATAGGTAGAAGCATCTATGTATCCAGGATATGGCAAACCATCATATAACACAACCACACATTTTCCAAGACACTCTTCTGTATCATCTGGAACGGATAGTAAAATGTCACTCTCACTTTTCTCAACCTCACCCTTCTCCACCACACCACCTGTCCTCTCCACCTTTTTCTCAACCTCACCCTTCTCCACCACACCACCTGTCCTCTCCACCTTTTTCTCAACCTCACCCTTCTCCACCACACCACCTGTCCTCTCCACCTTTTTCTCAACCTCACCCTTCTCCACCACACCACCTGTCCTCTCCACCTTTTTCTCAACCTCACCCTTCTCCACCACACCACCTGTCCTCTCCACCTTTTTCTCAACCTCACCCTTCTCCACCACACCACCTGTCCTCTCCACACTTTTCTCAACCTCACCCTTCTTCACCACACCACCTGTCCTCTCCACACTTTTCTCAACCTCACCCTTCTCCACCACACCATCTGTCCTCTCCACACTTTTCTCAACCTCACCCTTCTCCACCACACCATCTGTCCTCTCAACACTTTTCACAACCTCACCCTTTTCCACCACACCATCTGTCCTCTCCACACTTTTCTCAACCTCACCCTTCTCCACCACACCTTTCACAACCTCACCCTTCTCCACCACACCATCTGTCCTCTCCACACTTTTCACAACCTCACCCTTTTCCACCACACCATCTGTCCTCTCAACACTTTTCACAACCTCACCCTTTTCCACCACACCACCTGTCTTCTCCACCCTTCTGTTGTTTTTGCATCAGATAACTATCTTCAACAAAGTAGTCTATTTTTTTATGTATATATGTTTTCTTCTAAACTGTGATAAATTTGAAAACATATCTCTTAATGTTTCATAAAATTAGAATATTTAGTGATTGGATAAGAAACGTTAGATAAAGATGACCAAATGTCTGTGCTGTTACTTTTAAGTCTTAACCAATTTTTTTTTATTTAGCTTGGAAGATTTGTTCAGCCATAGCGTCTTGAATGCCTGTGTTATTACAAAAGAATTATTTGTGTTAATATGGTAATTATATTATTGATTGGTTATACTAGGAAAGACAGTTTAAGGTGATGATAAGTCTGTGCTGTTACCACGGAATGTCTGTGCTGTTACTTTTTCATCAGATAACTATCTTCAACAAAGTAGTCTATTTTTTATGTATATGTTTTCTTCTAAACTGTGATAAATTTGAAAACATATGTCTTAATGTTTTATAAAATTTGAATATTGAGTGATTGGACAAGAATAGTTAGATAAAGCTGACCAAATGTCTGTGCTGTTACCAATATTTGTCTCTGCTGTTACTTTTAAGTCTTGAGCAACTTGTTTTTATTCAGCTTGGAAGATTTGTACAACTTTAGCCTCTTGAATGTCTGTGTTATTTCAAAAGGAATTATTTGAGTTATTATGGTAATTATGTTATTGATTGGTTAAACAAGGAAAGACAGTTTAAGATGATGATAAGTCTGTGCTGTTACCACGGAATGTCTGTCCTGTTACATGTTTGAAGGTAACAGCACAGACAGTAACAGCATAGACAAATTGACATTAATTACAGTTTTTTTTAATGAGACCTCCCTTGAAATGTTGAGACCACATGACATTGTGAACAATTCATATTTTCTAATATTCTGAAAAAATGGTTTTAGAAAAAAATATTTGTTTTGGCAAAAATGAGCAGTAACAGCACAGACATAAGAAAAGAGTATTCATGATAGGAATAAACTTCCCTGTCAAGCAGAATTATCCAAGGTCTTCTCTCACTTGAAGGACACTGCTGCCATGATAGTACAGGAAGTAAGCTGTATTTCTGTTATTTTGAATTATTGGAATCTTGAAGGATTATTTATTTTTCAGTTTTGATCCATCCTGGTAACAGGACAGACACTTTTTTATGTACAAGTGTTTCTTACCAAAAACCAATATAAATAAAAGAGTGTATCTTCAAAAGATAAGTTTATATCATGAGTTAGAAAGGTAATGTACAATATATAAACATTATTTACATAATATTTTTTATTTTTAGCAACATTAAACAATGTTGATGTGCAAACATAGGGTTACGGACACACCCTTCAGCTCAATTGAACCGCAATTAAGCAGTTTTAATTAAAATAAAATACCTAATAAGAAATACTGAAACTTAACTTTCAGACACCATGGTATGTTCTACGAAAAACACTTGTGTTTAAACATATCTAAAATAAATATTTTAATTGTTATTCAACACGGACTAAAAAACTCACTTTTTTTGAGAATGACCCATATACACACAATAGTCCCACACAGACTGACACTATACATCATGATACACAAACCCTTGCTGGCTGTAATATGACAAACATGTCAGATATACTCACAATAGCCCCCACACAGGCTGACACTATACATCATGACATACACAAACCCTTGCTGGATGTAATGTGACAAACAAGTCAGATATACTTACAATAGCCTCACACAGACTGACACTATACATCATGACATACACAAACCCTTGCTGGCTGTAATGTGACAAACATGTCAGATATACACACAATAGCCCCACACAGACTGACACTATACATCATGACATACACAAACCCTTGCTGGCTGTAATGTGACAAACATGTCAGGTATACTCACAATAGCCCCACACAGACTGACACTCTACATCATGACATACACAAACCCTTGCTGGCTGTAATGTGACAAACATGTCAGATATACACACAATAGCCCCACACAGACTGACACTATACATCATGATACACAAACCCTTGCTGGCTGTAATGTGACAAACATGTCAGATATACACACAATAGCCCCACACAGACTGACACGAAACATCATGACATACACAAACCCTTGCTGGCTGTAATGTGACAAACATGTCAGATATACACACAATAGCCCCACACAGACTGACACTATACATCATGATATACAAACCCTTGCTGGCTGTAATGTGACAAACATGTCAGATATACCCACAATAGCCCCACACAGACTGACACGAAACATCATGACATACACAAACCCTTGCTGACTGTAATGTGACAAACATGTCAGATATACACACAATAGCCCCCCACAGACTGACACTATACATCATGATATACACAAAACCCTTGCTGGCTGTAATGTGACAAACATGTCAGATATACTCACAATAGCCCTACACAGACTGACACTCTACATCATGACATACACAAACCCTTGCTGGCTGTAATGTGACAAACATGTCAGATATACTCACAATTGTCCCACACAGACTGACACTATACATCATGACATACACAAACCCTTGCTGGATGTAATGTGACAAACATGTCAGATATACTCACAATAGCCCTACACAGACAGACACTATACATCATGATATACACAAACCCTTGCTGGCTGTAATGTGACAAACATGTCAAATATACTCACAATAGCCCCACACAGACTGACACTATACATCATGATACACAAACCCTTGCTGACTGTAATGTGAGAAACAAGTCAGATATACACACAATAGCCCCACACAGACTGACACTATACATCATGATATACACAAACCCTTGCTGGCTGTAATATGACAAACATGCCAGATATACTCACAATAGCCCCACACAGACTGACACTATACATCATGACATACACAAACCCTTGCTGGATGTAATGTGACAAACAAGTCAGATATACTTACAATAGCCTCACACAGACTGACACTATACATCATGACATACACAAACCCTTGCTGGCTGTAATGTGACAAACATGTCAGATATACACACAATAGCCCCACACAGACTGACACTATACATCATGACATACACAAACCCTTGCTGGCTGTAATGTGACAAACATGTCAGGTATACTCACAATAGCCCCACACAGACTGACACTCTACATCATGACATACACAAACCCTTGCTGGCTGTAATGTGACAAACATGTCAGATATACACACAATAGCCCCACACAGACTGACACTATACATCATGACATACACAAACCCTTGCTGGCTGTAATGTGACAAACATGTCAGATATACCCACAATAGCCCCACACAGACCGACACTATACATCATGACATACACAAACCCTTGCTGGCTGTAATGTGACAAACATGTCAGATATACCCACAATAGTCCCACACAGACTGACACTATACATCATGATATACACAAACCCTTGCTGGCTGTAATGTGACAAACATGTCAGATATACTCACAATTGTCCCACACAGACTGACACTATACATCATGACATACACAAACCCTTGCTGACGGTAATGTGACAAACATGTCAGATATACCCACAATAGCCCCACACAGACTGACACTATACATCATGATATACACAAAACCCTTGCTGGCTGTAATGTGACAAACATGTCAGATATACTCACAATAGCCCTACACAGACTGACACTATACATCATGATATACACAAACCCTTGCTGACGGTAATCTAACAAACATGTCAGATATACCCACAATAGCCCCACACAGACTGACACTATACATCATGACATACACAAACCCTTGCTGACTGTAATGTGACAAACATGTCAGATATACTCACTATAGCCCCACACAGACTGACACTATACATCATGACATACACAAACCCTTGCTGACTGTAATGTGACAAACATGTCAGATATACTCACAAAAGTCCCACACAGACTGACACTATAGATCATGACATACACAAACCCTTGCTGGCTGTAATGTGACAAACATGTCAGGTATACTCACAATAGCCCCACACAGACTGACACTATACATCATGACATACACAAACCCTTGCCGGCTGTAATGTGACAAACATGTCAGATATACACACAATAGCCCCACACAGACTGACACTATACATCATGACATACACAAACCCTTGCTGGCTGTAATGTGACAAACATGTCAGATATACACACAATAGCCCCACACAGACTGACACTATACATCATGATATACAAACCCTTGCTGGCTGTAATGTGACAAACATGTCAGATATACCCACAATAGCCCCACACAGACTGACACGAAACATCATGACATACACAAACCCTTGCTGACTGTAATGTGACAAACATGTCAGATATACCCACAATAGCCCCCCACAGACTGACACTATACATCATGATATACACAAAACCCTTGCTGGCTGTAATGTGACAAACATGTCAGATATACTCACAATAGCCCTACACAGACTGACACTCTACATCATGACATACACAAACCCTTGCTGGCTGTAATGTGACAAACATGTCAGATATACCCACAATAGACCCACACAGACTGACACTATACATCATGATATACAAACCCTTGCTGGCTGTAATGTGACAAACATGTCAGATATACTCACAATTGTCCCACACAGACTGACACTATACATCATGACATACACAAACCCTTGCTGACGGTAATGTGACAAACATGTCAAATATACCCAAAATAGCCCCACACAGACTGACACTATACATCATGACATACACAAACCCTTGCTGGCTGTAATGTGACAAACATGTCAGATATACACACAATAGCCCCACACAGACTGACACTATACATCATGATATACAAACCCTTGCTGGCTGTAATGTGACAAACATGTCAGATATACTCACAATAGCCCCACACAGACTGACACTATACATCATGACATACACAAACCCTTGCTGGCTGTAATGTGACACACATGTCAGATATACACACAATAGCTCCACACAGACTGACACTATACATCATGACATACACAAACCCTTGCTGGCTGTAATGTGACACACATGTCAGATATACACACAATAGCCTGGAACTGTAGACGGAACTCACTCACACAGCAAGCTAGTACTCACATGCCAGAGGGTCAACACCTATAGAGGCACACATCTCCTGGAACTGTAGACGGAACTCACTCACTCACTCACACAGCAAGCTAGTACTCACATGCCAGAGGGTCAACACCTATAGAGGCACACATCTCCTGGAACTGTAGACGGAACTCACTCACTCACTCACTCACACAGCAAGCTAGTACTCACATGCCAGAGGGTCAACACCTATAGAGGCACACATCTCCTGGAACTGTAGACGGAACTCACTCACACAGCAAGCTAGTACTCACATGCCAGAGGGTCAACACCTATAGAGGCACACATCTCCTGGAACTGTAGACGGAACTCAGGGTCCTTCTTGATGTCACCTTTGTGCTTCGTGGCAAAGTCCTCCAGATTCTTCTTGAACATTTCCATTTGACTTGCCATCTGACATATACGGGGTATGTGAGGACATATTTCAATTTCTTTAAGCTTTACTATATTTATCATAAACTTCATTTGAAACATTCAGGGTTTTAGTGAAAGTTTCATGTCACCAAGAAAGTTGTTTCATGAATATTTACTTCAGACATTCATAATTCAGGTCATCATCATGTTGCAGGGTCTAGTCATCATATTGCAGGGCCAACTCATCATGTTGCAGGGCCTACTGATCATGTTGCAAGGTCTAGTCATCATGTTGCAGGGCCTACTCATCATGTTGCAAGGTCTAGTCATCATGTTGCAGGGTCTACTCATGTTGCAGGGTCTACTCATCATGTTGCAGGGTCTACTCATCATGTTGCAGGGCCTACTCATCATGTTGCAGGGCCTACTCATCATGTTGCAGGGCCTACTCATCATGTTGCAGGGCCTACTCATCATGTTGCAGGGTCTACTCATCATGTTGCAAGGTCTAGTCATCATGTTGCAGGGTCTACTCATCATGTTGCAGGGCCTACTCATCATGTTGCAGGGCCTACTCATCATGTTGCAGGGCCTACTCATCATGTTGCAGGGCCTACTCATCATGTTGCAAGGTCTAGTCATCATGTTGAACGGCCTACACATCATGTTGCAGGGCCTACTCATCATGTTGCAAGGTCTAGTCATCATGTTGCAGGGTCTACTCATGTTGCAGGGTCTTCTCACCATGTTGCAGGGTCTAGTCATCATGTTGCAGGGTCTACTCATCATGTTGCAGGGTCTAGTCATCATGTTGCAGGGTCTAGTCATCATGTTGCAGGGCCTACTCATCATGTTGCAGGGCCTACTCATCATGTTGCAAGGTCTAGTCATCATGTTGCAGGGTCTTATCATGTTGCAGGGTCTACTCATCATGTTGCAGGGTCTAGTCATCATGTTGCAGGGTCTAGTCATTATGTGGCAAGGTCTAGTCATCATGTTGCAGGGTCTAGTCATCATGTTGCAGGGCCTAGTCATCATGTTGCAGGGCCTAGTCATCATGTTGCAGGGTCTAGTCATTATGTGGCAGGGTCTAGTCATCATGTTGCAGGGTCTACTCATCATGTTGCAGGGTCTAGTCATCATGTTGCAGGGGCTACTCATCATGTTGCAGGGTCTAGTCATCATGTTGCAGGGCCTAGTCATCATGTTGCAAGGCCAACTCATCATGTTGCAGGGCCTACTCATCATGTTGCAGGGTCTAGTCATCATGCTGCAGGGTCTAGTCATTATGTGGCAGGGTCTACTCATCATGTTGCAGGGTCTAGTCATCATGCTGCAGGGTCTAGTCATTATGTTGCAGGGTCTAGTCATCATGTTGCAGGGTCTAGTCATCATGTTGCAGGGCCTAGTCATCATGTTGCAGGGCCTAGTCATCATGTTGCAGGGTCTAGTCATTATGTGGCAGGGTCTAGTCATCATGTTGCAGGGTCTACTCATCATGTTGCAGGGCCTAGTCATCATGTTGCAAGGCCAACTCATCATGTTGCAGGGCCTACTCATCATGTTGCAGGGTCTAGTCATCATGTTGCAGGGTCTAGTCATTATGTGGCAAGGTCTAGTCATCATGTTGCAGGGTCTAGTCATCATGTTGCAGGGCCTAGTCATCATGTTGCAGGGCCTAGTCATCATGTTGCAGGGTCTAGTCATTATGTGGCAGGGTCTAGTCATCATGTTGCAGGGTCTACTCATCATGTTGCAGGGCCTAGTCATCATGTTGCAAGGCCAACTCATCATGTTGCAGGGCCTACTCATCATGTTGCAGGGTCTAGTCATCATGCTGCAGGGTCTAGTCATCATGCTGCAGGGTCTAGTCATTATGTTGCAGGGTCTAGTCATCATGCTGCAGGGTCTAGTCATCATGTTGCAGGGCCTAGTCATCATGCTGCAGGGTCTAGTCATTATGTTGCAGGGTCTAGTCATCATGCTGCAGGGTCTAGTCATCATGCTGCAGGGTCTAGTCATTATGTTGCAGGGTCTAGTCATCATGCTGCAGGGTCTAGTCATCATGCTGCAGGGTCTAGTCATTATGTTGCAGGGTCTAGTCATCATGCTGCAGGGTCTAGTCATTATGTGGCAGGGTCTACTCATCGCGCTTCTTGTTCTCTTGCATACTTATCGTACAAATAGTGAACATAAGTACTGTCACAGTTTCACAATATTAAATCCTTGAATAAATAAATGTTCAACAAGTCTGTTGCCATGTGACATAAGTGATTGAGTGTGTGAGTTTGGTTTTACGCCGCTTTTAGCAATATTCCAGCAATATCACAGTGGGGGACACCAGAAATGGGCTTCACACATTGTACCCATGTCGGGAATTGAACCCGGGTCTTCGGCGTGACGAGCGAACGCTTTAACCACTAGGCTACCCGACCGCCCCCCATGTGACATGAACATGGACATAACCATGATAACTCGTGCTGACATGTGCTATTAGCAGACTGCTGTCTATAATGGTCTAACATCGTCTAAAACTAGACTACCGGTATATACATAAAACAATCACCCACAAAGAAACTGGTTTAGACAGATTCTGCTGAAGGACAACATACCTGCACAACCTGGTCCTCAGCCAGCACGGACCCCTTGTCCTTGTACCTCGCCTGGGGAAAATAAGGGAACCCGTGTCATCACATTGTCTGTGGTTATCATGGCCACAGCCTATCTATCCCACTTGTACATCACATTGTCTGTGGTTATCATGGCCTTAACCTATCTATCCTACTTATACATCACATTGTCTGTGGTTATCATGGCCATAACCTATCTATCCCACTTATACATCACATTGTCTGTGGTTATCATGGCCTTAACCTATCTATCCTACTTATACATCACATTGTCTGTGGTTATCATGGCCATAACCTATCTATCCCACTTATACATGACATTGTCTGTGGTTACCATGGCCAAAACCTATCTATCCCACTTATACATCACATTGTCTGTGGTTACCATGGCCATAACCTATCTATCCTACTTATACATCACATTGTCTGTGGTTATCATGGCCTTAACCTATCTATCCCACTTATACATCACATTGTCTGTGGTTACCATGGCCTTAACCTATCTATCCCACTTATACATGACATTGTCTGTGGTTACCATGGCCATAACCTATCTATCCTACTTATACATCACATTGTCTGTGGTTATCATGGCCTTAACCTATCTATCCCACTTATACATCACATTGTCTGTGGTTACCATGGCCATAACCTATCTATCCCACTTATACATCACATTGTCTGAGGTTACCATGGCCTTAACCTATCTATCCCACTTATACATCACATTGTCTGTGGTTATCATGGCCATAACCTATCTATCCCACTTATACATGACATTGTCTGTGGTTACCATGGCCAAAACCTATCTATCCCACTTATACATCACATTGTCTGTGGTTATCATGGCCATAACCTATCTATCCTACTTATACATCACATTGTCTGTGGTTATCATGGCCTTAACCCATCTATCCCACTTATACATCACATTGTCTGTGGTTACCATGGCCTTAACCTATCTATCCCACTTATACATGACATTGTCTGTGGTTACCATGGCCATAACCTATCTATCCTACTTATACATCACATTGTCTGTGGTTATCATGGCCTTAACCTATCTATCCCACTTATACATCACATTGTCTGTGGTTACCATGGCCATAACCTATCTATCCCACTTATACATCACATTGTCTGTGGTTACCATGGCCTTAACCTATCTATCCCACTTATACATCACATTGTCTGTAGTTATCATGGCCATAACCTATCTATCCTACTTATACATCACATTGTCTGTAGTTATCATGGCCATAACCTATCTATCCCACTTATACATGACACAGGGGACAAGTCTCAGGGTTTTACACACAAATGTAAAGAATGAACACAGAAAACAAATATACCATATTCTTTGTACCTATAGTGCATCAAGAGCAGTTATGGGTGTCTGTTATTTCATTCATCAATTGTGACCACTGTCCACATGATCATTGATTCATTCCAGGCTCTAAAGTAATTATCTACACATACAGTACACCACAAAATGTCCTTACTTTGCAGGACCCTCATATTGCCTGCAAGGACCCTTAACATTAATTACTGGGGGTCCTCTGGATGGACCCCTACTTTTGTTTGTCATGGTAAAACTCTGTAATCTAGTGACAACTCACAGTCCCAGCAAGTTGGATTTACATAATTCAAAATTAGTCTGCTATTTTCAAGCATAAATGTTAAATTAATCAGTAAATGATTATTCTAACATATTTACAGAGAGACAATGACTCAGTTTCTCAAATGTCCGTAGTAAGAATGTCTAGATCTACACAGGAAATGGTCACCAGTCAGTGAAGGGTATTTCCTCCCTACAAAGTTCATAAACAACTTACTGTTTTGAAAAAACCCCAGCATTAGCATGACGAATATTACATACAATCACTATGAAGGATGATACAATATCTGACACATAACTATGATAACACTGAGTAGTGAGTTTTAGGGATTAAATTCTGATTGACTTAGTTGGAATGAACATTTACCACACATCAGGGTCATGTGGGAGGCCAGCCCAAAGTAATGCAGGCTAGACGTTAGATGTTTAGCATGATGTACTTGGTGTACCCACGGACACAGGTATGGCGTGAACAAACAAAGTTTCACAGCAAATCTCACATTCTACCCATATATCATCACTTCAGGGCATGTCTAGAGAATGCAGCTCTGCAAATGAGGTGACTCAGATATAACACTATTTCAGGTACATGACCCAGTGCTGCTGATGACAGCCTTATGTAGAACATTGTAGAAAGAAAGCCAAAAGTTTAGAACATTAAATCACTACTTAAGTGAAAGATATATGTGAACACAGGTACAGTGATGATGCGTGGCGACATATTAATGATGATAATCAGGTTGAGGCTGGGAAACCCACGACTACAAACAAGCGCCTAAACATGCCTCTGCATATCCTGGCAGCTAAGGGATGCAATTGTGCAAATTCGCATAAAGAAGTAGTGCAATTTACCAGATGCACTTTTTCAGGTTTCAGTTAGATTCGTGTGGAGGATTGAACTGACGTTACCAGCTTTAAGCTATGCTTGGCAAATGAGTTCATCAAAATATCTAACACTTTACCAAGGGACCATAGGCGCCATCACAAATAGGGCCTAAGGACAGTAGAGGGGAAAGGGGGTGTTTGATTGGCCAGTGGTGCCTAACCCTAAGGATCTGTGTTTGATTGGACAGTGGTGCCCAACCCTAAGGATCTGTGTTTGATTGGCAAGTGGTGCCCAACACTAAGGATCTGTGTTTGATTGGCAAGTGGTGGCCAACATGAAGGGTCTGTGTTTGATTGGCAAGTGGTGCCCAACACTAAGGATCTGTGTTTGATTGGCAAGTGGTGCCCAACACTAAGGATCTGTGTTTGATTGGCAAGTGGTGGCCAACATGAAGGGTCTGTGTTTGATTGGCAAGTGGTGCCCAACACTAAGGATCTGTGTTTGATTGGCAAGTGGTGCCCAACACTAAGGATCTGTGTTTGATCAGAAAGGGGTAGCTAACCCTAACATAAAGGGGTGCTTGATATAAAAGGGGATCCAAGGGCTAAGGATAGAGTTGAGGGTAACCTACCCTCATCCTAACACAATTATACAGGTCTAAGGATCGATGAGGAACATAAGATCTGCTAAGCGAGAGCCACAGTCAGCAGCCGGAGCTAACTAGTGCTATATAGGAGGTAGGGAAAACCTAATTCATTAAACGTTATTGACTCTTTCAATTTGCCTCGACTTGATATTTCATGTTAAGAAATAGCTCTGATGTGTTATTTCACAAGAGTCGTGTTGTATTGAATTTGCAAATAAATTACATTTTTTCTTTTTCTTCTTGTGAATCATTATTACTCGTTACCCCATATTTTATATCAAAACCGGGAATACTATGTTGTAAATTTGGGGGAAACAATATCAACCAAAGCCTGCGATGGTTCGTCTGACAAGTTGCTACCAAGTTTATATGTTACAATAATATGAGACGCAGTCCTAGTTTATACATTCAAAAACATAAACTTGACAATGATATGGTTAAAATCACTATGACATTGACAAGTAAGAATTGAATCTTTATGAATTATGAACTAATGTACACGATAATTATCCGTGATTGTGAAATTGGTGGAAAAAATTAACTGTGATCTGTGAAAAGGTGGTCTGAATTACATGTGAACAATTATTGTGCAGCAGCATTCCCTGCCCTCTATATAAGCTGCGCCTGGTCAACTGCATTGCTGCCACATAGACAATTTGATAAATGAGTGAACTTAGGGTTCTGAAAAATGTTCCATGTTGAACAACACTCATCAGAAAAATGTAAATACTGAGGCCTATCACAGTGTGTGATGTGACATCTAAACCTCGAAATATACTGTAGTGTACACATGGATTACCTCTGCGAGGTTTTTGTTTTTGATGGCAGCTATTCCGGGTCCCCGCCGACGCATGGTTACAGTGGAAATTGGTTTCTAATGACGGAAAAATTGTTCTGTCAGTGCTGCAGCCTGCAGTCAATCTTTGCTACCGGAAAAAGGAAGCAACTGATTTATCAAAGGTAGACAACTCTGGTTCGTCGCAGATTCCGCTGTGGTCATGTACTTGCGGCTTCGATTTTAGTCGTTCGAATCATCATATCAGAGATACATTTCATATCCATATTGTAAACAAATAGGCCTATTTGCAAATAGACTGTCCCTGTTCTGGTTGAATATACTTCACGCCTTTCATTTGGAATCGCTCTATTTTGGGGCGTATGGCAATGAAATTAATAAACTTGAAGGACTTGTTTGTACATCAGACTTGATAGTATTATACAAGTAGTTTCAGTTTTGTTCATAAACGACCACTTCTGCACTCAAAAACCTTTTTTTTAATTGCCCTACACAATCCACTAAATTATATATAACTGTTTAATTGTCATTCTAGAAGTTGGTTGTTGTCACTCCATCTTGATAACGGTGTAATAATCTACATTGAAACGTCGCTATATGTAATAAACCAGAAGTTATTATTTGAATAAATCAACTGGAAAACATTATACATTTTATAAAATTATCTCATATAAGGCTACATATAACTGGACATAAATGGTGGCGTAAAATCTTAGCGGCCAAACAAAGAGCCCGAGAGATTCCAGGTTAAAATTGGTCCCAAGGAAGCCACGCTTGTCGTTAGAGGAGACTGAAATGTGTTGAATCGTTACGCGACATCTTTGGACGTTGCTCATAATGTCAACCACCTGTTTGTTTTACAGGCAATCCGTGAAGATCCGGGTTACAATAGGTCTTCAGAAACCCATGCTTGCCGTAAAAGGCGACTATGCTTGTCGTAAGAGGCGACTAACGGGATCGGGTGGTCAGGCTCGCTGACTGGGTTTGATGCATTGTCGTATTCAAATTGTGTGGATCGATGCTCATGATGTCAATCACTAGACTGTCGGATCCAGACTCGATTATATACAGACCGCCGTCATTTAGCTGGAATATTGCTGAGTGCGCCGTAAAACAACAAATAAACCCACAAATCACACACATGATCTGAATACATCCGTCAACATAGATTCGGAGCGATTGTCCTACATTTCTTTGTGACGTCATATCATGTTATGTTTTCTCTGGACGATGACGTCACGAAAACGGCATACATCATCCAAGATGGATGCCAATCATAAGGGGCCACCGATCCTAGCCCGTACAAAGGCGCTGACTGACAGGGAGGTTTACTGGATGAGCGATGTCTTCTACAGATCGGCCTTTTAT
The DNA here is from genome assembly GCF_023055435.1 of Haliotis rufescens. Classification (NCBI taxonomy): domain Eukaryota; kingdom Metazoa; phylum Mollusca; class Gastropoda; order Lepetellida; family Haliotidae; genus Haliotis; species Haliotis rufescens. The sequence continues at coordinate 15,379,182 of NW_025963780.1, forward strand.
GTGGTTCTCCTGTCATGGGTTATATGTTTATCGGGGCCGCTTTTTATGTTTGGGTAAGTTCACGTAGCGTGAAATTAAATTTCGTGTTTTCCTATTTTTGTAGTAAATTATCACAAGCATATATAATATATAATCATGCAGATTAGTCAAAATATTGTCGTGTTAGTTTACCCGTTAAGAGTCTCTTACAGCTCTATCTGCGGTAACCGTATCTTTATGCTGCTCCCTGGAAACTATTTCGATATTGACTTGTCGCTATACACGTTTATAAAGCAAACTCGTTTATAGGGAGCAGCACAACAATACGGTTACAGTACATCTCAAGTTAACATTGAAAATTTGTCAAGATGTATATTCCCTTTCTTTTCTGTTCAGCATTCCTAAATTGTTCATGACAAGTACAGATACTCAGACCAGCGAGCACGCTGAACATACTGGGGACGATGGAAACAGGAAAGAATGGATTTATCGTCACGTGCGTATTTTCAGGGTGTCTCTCCTGGTATAGTTGAAGAGGTCACCTCTGGATGTTGATATAGTCAAAGTGAAATAAACGACAATAAGGTATTAAAAGAGACCGGTTTTGGTCCCACATAGGATATAAATTATAATATAAACATTTCAACAATTGCATGTTTGGGCCTATGACAAATGCACAGATCTAGGCTAAAATGTGTCAGAAAGGCTTATGTTAGAGGTTTCAAATAAACTCCTTATCCTTCCTCGTCTTACTGACATTTCCTGATTATTAGCTAGATTTCAATGTACAGGATACGGTCACCGTTCTTGTTAGAATACGACATTTCACAAGACGGGTTAATTGAACTATAAAGTGCTAGGTAGTATACATATATCATATAGACTCCCTCAGTCTCCCTGCTCAAACAGTATACCTGCATTTCTTTATCCCAGCTACGGAAGATGGAGATGAGAGATACCGCATCAGCTTTCATTATGGTGGCCTGTGTGTTGAGAATGTGGCCCCGTACCTTCTGTCGTATACAGCTCTACTCATATACAGGTATTGTCTTAATGGCAATATTACTAATGCATGACTGTATATTACATGCAAAATATTGGCCCGTGAAGATCCGGGGTAGAATAGGTCTTCAGCAACCCATGCTTGCCGTAAAAGGCGACTATGCTTGTCGTAAAAGGCGACTAACGGGATCGGGTGGTCAGGCTCGCTGACTGGGTTGATGCATTGTCGTATTCCAATTGCGTGGATCGATGCTCATGTTATCAATCACTGGATTGTCTGGTCCAGACTCGATTGCTTACATACCGCCGTCATATGGTTGGAATATTGCTGAGTGCGGCGTTAAACAACAAACAAACAAAAAATATTAATAACAGAGTGTAGTTGTAAGGATATGACTGTTTGAAATAATAACGCAGTTTCTGAGATATATTCTTTCAAATATTGATGTTGTTTCGCGCCATGAATGCACATTTAAACAGCGTGTTATGGTCGTTGTTGTCATATTGGAGATGCGGTGAGCATTGGGCACTGTATACACTAACATTTAGTCCCAGGAATAGAGTTCTCTTATTTAAAAATACATATCTACAAAATAAAATAATATAATCCAAATGGAGCACAGAATAATCCTAGAATTGCCAAATCATTCTAGACTTGAAATATTGCTGAGTGAGGCGTCAAACAACAAACAAACAAACAAATTACATGCAAAATAGCATGGACACGGTGACGTCACTTCCGAAACGAAGATATGTAGGCCAGTGGGACAAGGGTATTTATCACAACAGAATGGAATATACCCTGGGAATACTCTGGGCATTTTAGGATGCGACCAACAAGGCGATCATAGCGCTGAGACGATCGGAACTCATATACTTTAATCTAAAGGTCACCACGCATATCGCAAAGATCGCGGGCCAAACTCTGGTACAAGAGATTCTCCGAGCTCTTACTGTGGAGGGTACATAATCAGTAAACCCCGGCTCTTTAACGTTCTGTATTTGCAGGCCGGGTAATAAGAAGACGTAACCGTGTCGCTCAAACCACAGGGCCCTACTTGAAGAAATTTCGCCAGGGTTTGCGCCACCTGGCGGATGTTACGGAAATTCTTCGTCTGGAGAAGGAGAAGCTCACTCGCAGGAGGAAGAAGGTCTACACGAAGTACAGCATTGCAGGTGTGGTTAAATACCTTTATCAGGAAAGTTCACACATATAAAGATTGTGTACATAATGTAGAGACGTTCGTATGAAGTCATCGAGTCGATGTTACCAACTACTAAATGGACTACTAATGCCATAACTATTGCTACTACTACTGCTGTTTTTCAGATTAAAATGTACACTGTAAGTTGTATGAATATTTCTTCTACAACTATTTCCTTTTCTACTACTACTACTACTACTACTACTACTACTACTACTACCACCACCACAGCTACAGTAACTATTGTTGCTGTCATCTATGTTCATGCTGGTGTGCGGATGATGTTGTTAACGAAAGCAACTTTGTATATTGACATACTCTGATGCTACTCCAACTGCTGCAGCTGCTGGTTGCTCCTTTTCAGTCACAAGAAACCCAAGCATGTTAAAATCTGTTGCATGTCTCCTTCGTGTTTTCAGAGGAGACAATACTTCGTGATATACGCAGTAAGGAAAGGCTTATCGGGTTCCTGAGGACGCAGATGCAATGCCAGACACTTGGGTTGAAGGAAGTAACGTCATCGGTGAAAGTCTCGCGAGACCGTCTCGAAGTACAACGAGACGAAAACAAGTCTATTATAGACCAATTAGAATACTTTGCCCAAATAGCACAGTTTCGTTAGTAGTGACAAGTTTTATTCTGTATTGGACAAGTATTGGGCTGAATGCGGCCCTGCAAACACAGGATATTGTGTGTGAGGAAGGGTTCCATACCGTGTCAAACAGTAAACAAGGCATAAGCATAAAAACACGACACAGGAAAGATTGGATACTTTATATCATAAAATTGAAACCATTTTGGACAGTTGTAAGATGATATATCCGGCAAATAAATAGGGATCGGGCTTGTTAACGTGCATCATTTTGTCTTTGATAACCAAAATATACGTATACTTACGTAAACAGATATATAAGTACAAATTTGGTCATATCAAGGCAGTATCCAATCTTGTGACTTGAAAAGAAGGTGAATTGGTGCACACATTCTCATAGGCTTGTTTACACGTTGTGATATAAACGAAGAAAGGCTTTGCAAAGTGAAACAATCGAAATAGGAAGCTTCCTATTATTTTTTTTCTACGAGGCCAATCATACCGGGGTTCATAGAAATCGTATGTGCCCAAGAGCATATATTCTCTCACGAAGCAGTCCTCGAACTGCGATTGGCTAATCACTTCTGCCAACTATGTCGTTGTGCATGTAAATATAGATAAGCCAAGAAATCCGTAATAAATACAACCTTATATTCGCGTCATGTTATACGATGTTTACGACACGTGCCAAAATTCTGGTCTCGTTTTGGAAATACCAGAGTTTAGGCATTCGTTGCTAAACATTGTATGACATGGACACGGACAATGGTAAGGTGAAATTGGGTTTAACGTCGCGTCCAAGATTTTTGCACTTATATAGCGACGTGCATGCACGTGTGTGTGTGTGGCTGCTTATACTAGTCCGGACTGATGCCGATTTATAGTGCTAGCACACTGAGATACCATGCCGCAGTTTAACATGAATACCCCACTCAGCCCAGTCCTTGTTTTAGCCCCTTAATGCCGAGCGCCAGACAGGGTAACAACAAGTACCCTCTTTTAACGTCTTTTGGTATGAGGCGGCCGGGGATCGAACCCCGGACCTTCCGCTCTGCGGGCGGACGCTCTACCCCTTGACCACTGAGGCGGTCTGACACGGACAATGTCCTCTATATATTAGTCCTGCCGAGCTTACTTTTCTATGCATTAATCAACAGGGACATGTCTCTACCTACAATATGTTTTCAAGCAGGAAGATACTTTTGATTGATAATAAATCCGTATAAAATATTGACTGACCACACACCGTCAAACCGCACCCTAAACACACCGCACCCTGCATGTGTCTGTAATATATGTACCATGTAAAGAAAATCACTTTCAACCTAGGTGTGTCTTTTTGTCTCAACCCCTGTACACACATTTATACCTGAACACGACACCCTATTCTAACAATGTAGAAAGTCTATTTAGATGTTATGATAAACATGCAGTTCATTGTTATACATGAAAGTGCCCTATCTAATGAAAGCCGGTGGCATATGGGCTCGATAATGAGCCGATACCGGTCACGTTGTAATAACAACGTGTTTCAGTTGTCGATAAACGAGTATTTTACTTACAAATAATCCTATTTCTATTCTTGTTGATAGTGTTGATATTAAAAGCAAATCGCTGTTGTCATTGTTTTGATTATGTTCAGGAAACTGGTGTCAGGGTGCCAGCTGTAGTCCCGCTAAGTGTGTCCTCTCGATGGAAGTACTTCAATACGTGCATATAATAAAGTGTGTTATTTATCGATTAAATTAATTTTGCCCGGCCTAAGATGAGGAATAAACGTACTTACTGTTGTACTCAGTGGTGGAAGGTGATTCTACGCAGTGAGTGAGAGAGGTTTTCCACTGCTTTCAACGGTAGCTCAGTAGGGGACCATGGTAGGACGCCCAATGCAGGTCCTAGACGTTTAACATTGTAAAGAAACCAACGAGCATGGTCATGGTTCTGAACCTTGGATTCGAACCCTTAGCGCCTAATGGATGAAACTCTTCACAGTGAATGTCAAGGTCATTGTGTTCCCTGGTTACAGGGGAGACGGATCCTATGAGATCCTATGACTATATCAGTATGTCCAACAGCATGCTCAGTATTTTAGTTTGTTGGGGTTTCTGGCCAGCTGTGTGGAGAGTAAAAGGAAAGCTTTGACCTTTACCGCGTGCTAACCTGATTTGCTTATTGTCCCCCGCCGCGCGAAAGCGCGAAGCGGGGGATATAGTATTCACGACCGTCCGTCCGTACGTCCGTACGTCCGTCCGTACGTCCCACCTGTTTGTTGCCGCGATATCTCAAGAACTAAACACTGGATTGTCTTCATATTTGGAACTATGGTGTATATACAGACTCCGCAGACACCAGTCGGTTTTGGTGACCTTGACCCCATTTTCAAGGTCACAGCAGGCATATCTGCTTTTGGAGTTGTAAAACGGTGTTGCCGCGATATCTCAAGAACTAATCTCTGGATTGTCTTCCTATTTGGTACTAGGGTGTATATACGGACTCCGCAGACACCAGTCGGTTTTGGTGACCTTGAGCCCATTTTCAAGGTCACAGCAGGTAAATCTGCTTTTGGAGTTGGAAAACGGTGTTGCCGCGATATCTCAAGAACTAATCTCTGGATTGTCTTCCTATTTGGTACTAGGGTGTATATACGGACTCCGCAGACACCAGTCGGTTTTGGTGACCTTGACCCCATTTTCAAGGTCACAGCAGGCATATCTGCTTTTGGAGTTGGAAAACGGTGTTGCCGCGATATCTCAAGAACTAATCTCTGGATTGTCTTCCTATTTGGTACTAGGGTGTATATACGGACTCCGCAGACACCAGTCGGTTTTGGTGACCTTGAGCCCATTTTCAAGGTCACAGCAGGTAAATCTGCTTTTGGAGTTGGAAAACGGTGTTGCCGCGATATCTCAAGAACTAATCGCAGGATTGTCTTAATATTTGGAACTATGGTGTATATACAGACACCGCAGACACCAGTCGGTTTTGGTGACCTTGACCCTATTTTCAAGGTCACAGCAGGCAAATCTGCTTTTGGAGTTAGAAAACGGTGTTGCCGCGATATCTCAAGAACTAATCGCTGGATTGTCTTCATATTTGGTATTTTGGTGTATATACAGGCGGGGGACATTTCGTCACTTCTGTGACAAATACTTGTTGTTATTTCAAACAGGCATATCCTTACAATAAATACAAAATGTACGGCTATTTTCATGTTTGACTACACTGTTATTAATATATTTTGTTTGTTTGTTGTTGAACGGCGCACTTCGCAATATTCCAGCTATATGACAGCAGTCTGTAAATAATCGAGTCTGGACAAGACAATCCAGTTATTGACATCATGAGCATCTACGCAACTGGGATACGATGACATGCATCAACCAAGTCAGTGAACCTGACCAACAGATCCTCTCGCCTCTCACGACAAGCATAATCTCTACCCGAAGCAACACTGTTGTACGACTTCCAAATTACAACTTCATTATGGTTGCCACTGAATGACCACAGAAATTCTTACATAAACAAATGTGGTTTTAAATAGGGATGTCAAAATGTGATGACCTGATTTAACGGCTATGGCCATTGGTCAAAATATCGAAATAAACAATATGTATCCCACTTGTTTCAACAAATAAAAACAATTAAAGTACGATACAAAAAATGCCACAACTGACATATGCTGTTGTCTACAGAGAATAAATAACGCGCTGCAACGAAGACTAATGTCATCCTTTTTTTAAAAATATGTTTCTCATCTCCAAACCTCGGCCAGCTAGAGAGCGGATGGGCGTAGAAAATACATAAAAAAACGAACATTGTCCTCACTAATTCTCACTTATTTTATGATTTTTAAATATTTTTTAGAACACTTGGTAACAGTCTTTAAATTAATTTATGACGCAGATCGAGTCGCTTTGTTTCTGAAACAAATTATGAATAAATATAGCTTACGCGGCATTTCAGGAGTGTGCAATGGAAAGAGTTTTTTTCACATCACATAGATAAGAAAATGTATTATCATTTCATGTCGGAATGAAAATTCATGGCGGGCGGAAGATGGGAAACACAGAAAAAAATCAGGACAGCCTTGGACTGATACCTGGCAGAATGTCCTACGATATCACGTGATTGCCGGCCGTTTTGTTCAACTTCCGATATCTGCGAGACTGTGTACATAATGTCATATTTGCTGATTTGTTGTCGCCCATAGGACAAAATACAAGAACTGTGGACTCGGCGTATTAACTATGTCACATACTGTTAAATACTATTTGTTGTAGAATTGAAGATATAGAAATTTTTCGAGGTGTGTTATAGTCAATGTCTACTTCAGTCAGACTCAATCACTTTCCAAAATGACTAACTTTAGACATTAACTATAACATATATTCATTAACTTGGACTAAATTTTACCAAAGGTCATGAAAATATAATTTAACAATCAGTGACGATCAAGCCAGCACGTCATGCACACTGTAATTGAGAAACACTAGCTGTGACGTAATGTACACTATCGAATGTGTATGCACACCCCGCGGCATATGTTAGCGAACACATATGATCAATCTGATCATCTGAGCCCGCGGGAGTACACCCTTGAAACAATATGTTTATTACACGCTTATCAGTCCCGGCACATCTGTGGAATACAATATACGCCGGTCTCACTTTCAGCCCGAATAACCAACGCACTGAAATTATTTTGTACCTGGTTCTGAAACCAGTTTAGCGGTTTCGAAAACCAACATTTACCGATTAGTTTGAATCATCAAAAATGACAAATATGTAGAAGTGTCAGATACGTTGTTTCAAAGACATAAAAAAGAAAAAAACAACATATGAACTGACAGTTTATTCTCATGAAGAGAGTTAAGAAGTTTCGATTCTCTACAGTGCCTAATCTGTCTCCAAGACCCTAGACAGAAAATAAATTAAAAGGTAGTCCAACTCAAGTCTAGAATGATTTGGCAATTCTAGGATTATTCTGTGCTCCATTTGGATTACATTATTTTATTTTGTAGATATGTATTTTTAAATAAGATAACTCTATTTCTGGGACAACAAGTTAGTGTATACAGTGCCCAATGCTCACCGCATCTTAATTTGACAACAACGGCCATAACACGCTGTTTTAAAAGTGCATTCATGCCGCGAAACAACATAAATATTTGAAAGAATATATCTCAGAAACTGCGTTATTATTTCAAACAGTCATATCCTTACAACTACACTTTTATTAATATTTTTTGTTTTTTTTTGTTTAACGCCACACTCAGCAATATTCCAGATCTTATGACGGCAGTCTGTAAATAATCGAGTCTGGACCAGACAACCCAGTGATTCACATCATGAGCATCGATCCACGCAATTGGCATCCACCAAGGCAGCGAGCCTGACCACCCGATCCCGTTAGTCGCCTTTTACGACAAGCATGGGTTGCTGAAGACCAATTCTAACCGGAGTCTTCACAGGATGTCATTAATATGTGTGTATGTCATTTATCGTGCTCCGACATCATGGATTGTTGCTCATTCCATCAACCACTAGTCTGCCAAGTCTAGACACGAATACAGCTAGCTAGGACGTCGTGATCAAGCCGGAATATCGTTGACCTCAGCGTAAAACAACTGTCACTCACTCAATAGTTGGTGAAAATGGAATTACAATTTACACAAGGGGAGGTAAGCAGTAGAGGTGGGAATGCAAGTTAACAAGACAACGCTTCCATCTGATTGGCTCTACCCTTAGGCAAAGTTCAGCAAAGTATATACCTCTGACGGACACACGCCACAGGGACAAGTCTGTCTGATGACAGCGACGATGGGTGAACAGAAAGTAACACGATAGCAGGTAAGGGTTGTTTTCTTAAAGTTGTTGATATATTTGGAAATGTATACTTACAGGTTTCGGCAGTTTGGTCTTAACTATAACTATCCCCCACTTTCATGAATATACTAACGGTGTGTTGAGATATGTGCGACGATGTTGATTGTGACGTAGCGCGTCTTTTGGGTGACGTAGACGTCCTTTGGGTGTACTACTTACTTGGAGGAATTAGCGGTAGTAGAGGTCACGACTGGCTATCACCTTGAAGAACAGAGTAGGCTGTTTGAAGAACAGAGAAGGCTGCTGGGTTGATGGCGTTTATTCAGTGGAAGTACTAGTAGAGTGAAAAGTACATTTAATTATAATAACAAGATAATATAATACGTGTGCAACACGTGTTCAGAGGTAGTCACATTCATATAATCGTATACATATAATTATAATTATTCGATACGTGTACAACACGTATGATCATAATAATATAATCGGTATACAACATATAATGACATGACTCTATAGATGTACAATACGTATTTTAAGGTTTAACAGATGGTTATTAAAAAGGCATTTACTACGAGAAAATATGTCTTGTAGAAAACAGTACACGGTCTCACGCTGTCATGCGTGGATATTTAACAACATACTGTTATAACAGACAATATAATATAATGTTGGCCGACTCAGTTTTCATTGCTACTAAGTTGCAGGCAAATCATTGTTGTGAGTATGTGTCACTGAATGTAGGAACGTACAAGTTATTGACATTGGTACGCATACTCATATTGGGATGTTACCGTGCAACTAGTATACTAATATACAAAAATATACGTTCTGTATTGATATCATCGTATACAATGGCATCTATTACTTACATCTGTATATACAATCTTAAATGCTCCTAAGAATATTCATCACGTTTCCGAATTAATCATAAATATATGTAATAATAAAGTAAGGTCGCACGTGTTCGAGAGACTTACGTAATTTGTTTTAGGCCATTTTTTGAAGAACTAGACACCTCTATTATCATCTATATCCTGTACATTCTCATTACGTTATGCCATAGTGTCATTGAAATAGTGTTATATTCTTCATTTATAATCCAACACGGATGCCATCGAGTCTATCTGGCGAATGGGTTTACGAATGGTAGTTTTCAGTAAACTCGGATCACTTGCCGGTATCGTGGACATTACTTTGTTGTTTGTCACTGAGTGAAGGTACTTCAGGTACCAGGTATTTCTCATCCGTAATGCACATGCCGCGCCAAGAGTCGGCCGTTTATATGGTTATCACAGCCAATGGCAAGTATTGACACATATTGATGACTATATGTACTAATAGGAGGAAGAGTTTCCTCCGAGAAAGTAACTCGGGAGAAGGTAGGAGTTGTTTTCTTAAAGTTGTTGATATATTTGGAAATGTATACTTTACAGGTTTTGGCAGTTTGGTCTGAACTATAACCACACACGCGCTTTCATTAGTATACTGGTACGGTTATCATACCCCTTGTCAGTACTACACATATGGATAAGTATATATTTGTAAACCTGTGGCCGGCCCTTGCCCCCAGGCTTACATTGATCCAGGGCCCGGGGATTGCGGGGGAAGACATGTCTCCTGTATACTTCCTGCCTTATTGGAGCAGATTATAGTGAGGAACGGGTCGTTATACTGCTTGGTGAGGTAACCGCACCTCTGTCCGCTCCCTGTAAACGATTCTGACTTGTCGCTACACGTGCAGAGCTACCGGCTGTTCCATTGTATTTTCCTAATAGATTTCCGATTTGGAACACAGCGCACTAACAACCCCGCCATAATGTACATGAATCGTAATGCCACGAAAACCGCAAAATGATTCGCTTACTGAAATACATGACTTCAAATATATGTATATTATATGTTCGATCTTGCAACTTTCTATGTACTTCTTATCGCGGTGGAAACGTCGAGAGGGTTCGGGTTTTTGGACGCCATTGCTTAACGTATTGACGGATAAACAATCTTTACCGATCCAGTAAATATATTCTTGCACCACCACTTTGCTACGACAACGTGGGTTGTGGTTCATACACCCAGCCACTGCTGTATTATTCACCCAGAGTTGGCTTTTCAAAGGTTTACGTAATATAGAAGCATCATTGTTGAATGGGGTGTGTTACATCCTTCACCCATGCACCTACCAGACTGCACGCAGCAGGTGATCATCACAAAGTGTGAAAGACATGACAGCGACGATTGATCAACGCATATACAAAGTCAGTTTAATTATCAGTTTCAAGAATCCATAACATGTTCGCAAGTTGTAATTAAAATCCTATAACAACTTAAGATCAAAAGTTAATCATGTTCAGCCGCTATTTACCTGGAGTTATAGGACATGTTCAGTCATTATGTACCTTGGGTTATATGACGTGTTCAATCGTTACATACCTTGGGTTATATGACGTGTTCAAGTGTTACATACCTTGGGTTATATGACGTGTTCAAGTGTTACATACCTAGGGTTATATGACGTGTTCAAGTGTTACATACCTAGGGTTATATGACGTGTTCAAGTGTTACATACCTTGGGTTATATGACGTGTTCAAGTGTTACATACCCTGGGTTATATGACGTGTTCAAGTGTTACATACCTAGGGTTATATGACGTGTTCAAGTGTTACATACCTTGGGTTATATGACGTGCTCAAGTGTTACATACCAAGGGTTATATGACGTGTTCAAGTGTTACATACCTAGGGTTATATGGCATGTTCAGGTGTTACACACCTTGGGTTATATGACGTGCTCAAGTGTTACATACCTTGGGTTATATGACGTGTTCAAGTGTTACATACCTTGGGTTATATGACGTGCTCAAGTGTTACATACCTAGGGTTATATGACGTGCTCAAGTGTTACATACCTTGGGTTATATGACGTGCTCAAGTGTTACATACCTTGGGTTATATGACGTGTTCAGGTGTTACACACCTTGGATTATATGACGTGTTCAGGTGTTACACACCTTGCATTATATGACGTGTTCAAGTGTTACATACCTTGGATTATATGACGTGTTCAAGTGTTACACACCTTGGATTATATGACGTGTTCAAGTGTTGCAAACCTTTGGTTATATGACGTGTTCAAGTGTTACACACCTTGGGTTATATGACGTGTTCAAGTGTTGCAGACCTTGGATTATATGACGTGTTCAAGTGTTACACACCTTGGATTATATGACGTGTTCAAGTGTTGCAGACCTTGGATTATATGACGTGTTCAAGTGTTACACACCTTGGGTTATATGGCATGTTCAAGTGTTACATACCAAGGGTTATATGACGTGTTCAAGTGTTACATACCTTGGGTAATATGGCATGTTCAGGTGTTACACACCTTGGGTTATATGACGTGCTCAAGTGTTACATACCTTGGGTTATATGGCGTGTTCAAGTGTTACACACCTTGGATTATATGACGTGTTCAAGTGTTGCAAACCTTGGGTTATATGACGTGTTCAAGTTTACACACCTTTGATTATATGACGTGTTCAAGTGTTACACACCTTGGGTTATATGACGTGTTCAAGTGTTACATACCTTGGATTATATGACGTGTTCAGGTGTTACACACCTTGGATTATATGACGCGTTCAAGTGTTGCAGACCTTGGGTTATATGACGTGTTCAAGTGTTACACACCTTGGGTTATATGACATGTTCAAGTGTTACACACCTTGGGTTATATGACGTGTTCAAGTGTTACATACCTTGGATTATATGACGTGTTCAGGTGTTACACACCTTGGATTATATGACGTGTTCAAGTGTTGCAGACCTTGGGTTATATGACGTGTTCAAGTGTTACACACCTTGGGTTATATGACATGTTCAAGTGTTACACACCTTGGGTTATATGACGTGTTCAAGTGTTGCAGACCTTGGATTATATGACGTGTTCAAGTGTTACACACCTTGGGTTATATGGCATGTTCAAGTGTTACATACCAAGGGTTATATGACGTGTTCAAGTGTTACATACCTTGGGTAATATGGCATGTTCAGGTGTTACACACCTTGGGTTATATGACGTGCTCAAGTGTTACATACCTTGGGTTATATGGCGTGTTCAAGTGTTACACACCTTGGATTATATGACGTGTTCAAGTGTTGCAAACCTTGGGTTATATGACGTGTTCAAGTTTACACACCTTTGATTATATGACGTGTTCAGGTGTTACACACCTTGGATTATATGACGTGTTCAAGTGTTACACACCTTGGGTTATATGACGTGTTCAAGTGTTACATACCTTGGATTATATGACGTGTTCAGGTGTTACACACCTTGGATTATATGACGTGTTCAAGTGTTGCAGACCTTGGGTTATATGACGTGTTCAAGTGTTACACACCTTGGGTTATATGACATGTTCAAGTGTTACACACCTTGGGTTATATGACGTGTTCAAGTGTTGCAGACCTTGGATTATATGACGTGTTCAAGTGTTACACACCTTGGGTTATATGACGTGTTCAAGTGTTGCAGACCTTGGATTATATGACGTGTTCAAGTGTTACACACCTTGGGTTATATGGCATGTTCAAGTGTTACATACCAAGGGTTATATGACGTGTTCAAGTGTTACATACCTTGGGTAATATGGCATGTTCAGGTGTTACACACCTTGGGTTATATGACGTGCTCAAGTGTTACATACCTTGGGTTATATGGCGTGTTCAGGTGTTACACACCTTGGATTATATGACGTGTTCAGGTGTTACACACCTTGCATTATATGACGTGTTCAAGTGTTACATACCTTGGATTATATGACGTGTTCAAGTGTTACACACCTTGGATTATATGACGTGTTCAAGTGTTGCAGACCTTGGGTTATATGACGTGTTCAAGTTTACACACCTTGGATTATATGACGTGTTCAAGTGTTTCAGACCTTGGGTTATATTACGTGTTCAAGTGTTACACACCTAGGGTATTTGACTTGTTCAATTGTAACATACCTTGGTTTATGTGAAGTGTCCAAGTGTTAAATGTGTCACTGCCTCCACAAAAGGAACAAATCATGTCACCATGTTTTCTTTGAAATCCTTCTTATTTTCACTGCTATTTCCATTAATTTTCTTCAAGACTGAATAAGACACGCACATAATGCTAAGGTAGACGGTGACTCGGGTATAATTTACAGTGTACCGGTATAGGCTATGGTCTAAGAAGTTTCGTGACCTAGGCGAGGAGACAGAACTGGAGATAAAACACGCGATGTTAGTGTTCAATATTTCGCGACTCCATGTTATGTGACTTCAGTCAAACAAGACAAACAGGGCGCGTTGGGGTTCGGTTGGGATGGCAAGTGGAAGGATGACAGCTGCGTGGTTGTTTGTTTGTTTGTTTGTTTGTTTGTTTCAGTCCTCCCAGACAACAGGGAATGAGGTGCTCACTGTATTGAAAGAGTGAGGAGTTAGTCATGTTTACACATTTAGCAGAATGAAATAAACACTATATAAAATATATTGCATTTGGTAGCAAAACAGATTTCAATGAAATATGTTATTATTTTTGCAACAAATGTTACTTCTGTAACCGACCCTCCATAATAGTTATGAATACTTGATAACTTCAGGCAATTTATCAACCTACTTCATCAAGGCAAAGTTCGAGGACAAACATCTCCAGAAAGAAGTCCGTCAAGGCACAGTTCGAGGACAAATAACTTCAGAAAGAAGTCCGAAAGTTCAAGGAAGACGCCGCCATGATGTACCGCCTGCTTATCGCAAACTATCGTTTACTGAAATATCTACTCTTTTTCTCTGTGATCCTTGTAATTCTATTGGTAAACAACACGTTAAGGGAGTACGCTGAACGTGTTAAAAGTATTGACATAACCAAGGTTCTTGAAAACAAGGTTTTTTACAGCGATAAAATATATGACATCCATGACCACAGCCACAACGAAGTGGATGAATTCTTTGACTATTCCACCTCACAGAACTGCACCGTGCGGGACTTACTGCTCAGCGCGGATCCCTCCTTTCATACTGTAAATCAGGATGTATTCTGTGACGAAAAGGCAAAAAGCAGTGACGTCATATGTAGGTGGTTCTTCACACAAATTGGAATGAGCGACATCCATGATGAAAATGCATGCAGGCGTACCGGAAGTGACTCCAAAGTACCCAAAATTGTGTATTACGTCATCTTCGGGCCATACACGTTTCAGTTCTATCATTACGTAAGTGTCGTGAGCGCCAGGCGGTTTATCAACCCTTCAGCCATCTACCTGATAGGAGACGCCCACCCCAATGGGGACTGGTGGAGACAGGTTCTGAGGGACGTTCCGGGAGTGAGGTTCATCTACAGGGAGAAGCCCCCGGGGATAAACGGCAAAACAGTCCAGTGGAAGCACCACTTGTCTGACCTTGTGAGATTACAGGCGCTGTATGGTAAGTGTCATGAATTGTAACTATAGCTCCGGTCACTGAAGAGTTCATTTTAATTCGTTACAGGCCAGTACATGATTTGGTTATAATTACGAGATTTATAGGAAAGCTGTTTTTGTTTTGTTTCTAACAACTCTTCACATATATGTCACGGGACAGGAATAAATGTACAACGAAAATAATAGAGAGGCTAGTAGGCAATCTAAATAAAATCAGATCTATGTTCTCGCTGCCGCTAAACAAAGATCTGAGGACATCCCATTACGGGTCACGGCAGGACGACCTTTCGCGAACGTTGACCGACGACTGAAATGACATCAGCCAAGTCGACATCAGCCAATTAGAAAGCAGCTTTCTTGAACTTTACGGCACTCGTTTCAACAAGGCGAATTCCATTTCTGTCTACGCTTGAAAAATATATTGACACAGTTCTCGATTAATATTTTGAAAACTGAACAAACGAACATTCCGGAATGTCTAATATATGGTTGAGAGTGTATGGCAGTGCTTCCCACGTACTGTGCAACGCCTCCTCCGTTCAAATGTTTATCCCACGGAGTCGAGAGATAGACGATAATTTTGACAGAATCAGTCGTACAGGCCGTAACTGTCATTCGGAATACCCCGTGTTAACGTTTTCGAGGTTGCATGATTTGAAAATACATTCCGAATGTCGCTTTCATGATCTGGTAAGCGATGCTTTGATTGGTCGGATGAAAGGTCGTTGTGACGTGACCCGTAATGGGATGTCCTTATGGGATCTTATTTTAATGAGATTGGGCTAGTAGGGTTCACGAGGCGTGGCCACTGAATGTGCTGTGCCGACAGTGGTTGTTCGGAGAAAGATCAGAAAAAAAGATAAACCTAAATGGGGTAACTGACAGAGGTGTTCATTTGGCGATAATGATGACTGCATGTCCCCCAGTTGAGTTTACATTGCGTAGGTAGAGCCTTTAACTGGTTGGTTCGTTTTCAGCCGATACAATGCCGGTTAGGCCTCCCTGCTAACAGTTTGAGACACGATCGACAAGGCCGGTCTTGAAATACGTAATCTAGACACGTCTGCTAGCATTTATCAACCTGCTACACTGTTATGACGTTAAATTCAGAAGTAGATCGGCACAGTTGCCAGATTTTTGGTACGGGACTTACAAGTAGGTTTCGTCTGTAGCCTGTCGAACACCCACAGTTCCAGGAAAGTGAGTTGGAGATCACCCACGGCCAGCCAGCCCACAACGTTCTGCTTGTGATACTGTTGGCCAAGTTGGTTGGTTTGTTGTTTAACGCTGCACTCAGCTATATGACGGCGGTCTGTAAATAATCGAGTCTGGACCAGACAATCCAGTGATTAATATCATGAGCATCCATCCACGCAATTGGGATCAATGACATGCATCAATCAAGTCAGCGAGCCTGACCACCCGATCCCGTTAGTCGCCTTTTATGACAAGCATAGTCATCTTTTACGGCAAGCATGGGTTGCTGAAGACCTATTCTACCCCGGAATCTTCAAGGGCACTGTTGGCCAAGAGGCGAGTAACGGGATCGGGTGGTCAAGCTCGCTGACTGATTCATGTCGTGGTATCCCAATTGCGCAGGTCGATACTCATGATATCAATCACCGAATTGTCTGGTCCAGGCTCGATTACTTATACCGTCATGTAGCGAGGAAATTCGTTACAAATAATTAAAGAACTGTATCCCTTTTGGCCATATAAGTATATAATTGTGTTTTGTCGTGGCAGCTAACGGCGGCATCTACCTGGACACTGACATGGTGGTCACTCGACCCCTGGAACCTCTTCTGGATTACGACATCACAATGGGGCTACTGGACAACGGCACCGGAATGGGCAACGCCATCATCCTGGCCAAGAGGGGGTCCAAGTTCGTCAGAGAGTGGTATGAAGGATATCGGACGTACAACAATAAAGAGTTTTACAAGAACTCGCTCCACGTCCCCCGGGATATGTGGCACAAGAACCCCAAGAGCATCCACATGGAATCTGACAGACTGTACCGGCCGAACTGGTTCGAGTCGGACTTGCTGTTTAAGAGGAACGACTATCCCTGGAGGGACAACTATGCTATACACGTGTGGACCAATCAAAACCCACTCCCTAAAGGGTTTTCTGACATTAACCGTTTAAACACCACCCTCGGGCAGATATTCCGCCATGTTTTATATGGAAGTACAGATTATAAAACTGACGACACGTGAGGTAACACAACAGTTGGGCCTGTATTTATTGTTTAAGCTGTGTGGCCATGTATGAGGCAGAGTTTATGTTGTGCGTGATCGTGTCCCATGTTATTATTATATTATATTATACATTTAAATATTAATACCGCACTTTTCCAGGTACTATAGTATTATTAGTTATGGTGTCTTTAGTTGCCGTATACGTGTCACATTTTTCTGCTAACCTAGTATGACACCGTATATGGCAACTAAAGACACCATAACGAATTTATTATGCCGATAAGTGCACTATTTGGTATCTTTGACGCACATGTCATGTCAAAATGAAAACTACAACCGGTATAAATGACAGGACCAGTTGGAGCTTGAACCTTCATAGAGTGAGGGCGAAACTGTATGAACGTCGGAGCTTGAACCTTCATAGAGTGAGGGCCAAACTGTATGAACGTCGGAGCTTGAACCTTCATAGAGTGAGGGCCAAACTGTATGAACGTCGGAGCTTGAACCTTCATAGAGTGAGGGCCAAACTGTATGAACGTCGGAGCTTGAACCTTCATAGAGTGAGGGCCAAACTGTATGAACGTCGGAGCTTGAACCTTCATAGAGTGAGGGCCAAACTGTATGAACGTCGGAGCTTGCGACACACAATTTTATTTAGTACGTGTGACTTCATGTTTACTAGACAGCAATACAACAACCAACTATATCACGAAATAAAATAGTTCCTAAAAAAAGAGGTGACATGAGCGTATGGATGCACCACTTGCTCTTCAGAAACATCTTACGCAACACAGGTGTTCAAATAATATCACCATTAGATGAGAAAGGTCTGTAAAGAACTACCTCAGTAAGTCAGTCACTATGACAGCGCGTCGTAATACATTTACATCAAGTACAAGACGTCAAAATGGCCGGCACGATAACCGTGACGGGAGAGATTTCCGATGTTGTTAATGAACCGACGATCATACAGCTCCGACGTTCATACAGTTCACTCTATGAAGGTCCATACTCCGATGAACTCACACAAAGTCAAGGTCAATTCTTAAATGAACGTGATCGACCTCTCGTCCATGGAAAAGTCGTATATCGTGTAAACGTCAAATTAAAAAATTATTGCTATGTGACGTCATTGGCGTCACGTTGTTTGTTTGTGACGTTATCCCAAAGTATGTTTTATGACGTTGCTATTTGTAACTCAGTGACCTCCGTTGTAAGCTTTTTTTCTCTGTATTTTTTTTATAAATAAAGTCTTTATTCTTTAATAAATAATGTCTTTGCTCATCACAATTAATGATATTAAAACACAAAACAGTGTCGAATAACGAATTTCTGTACAAGAATTTCCATGTGAAATATGTGAGGTGGGTGTTGGAAAATTCAAAATGGCTGTTACTGACAGTATATAGTCTCATATTAGGTCAGTAACAACCATCTTGGATTTTTACTGACGGTATACGGGCTCATGTGGGGTGAGTAGTTCTGCTCTCTGATTGGTCAATCTCTTTTTCAGGCATAATAACTGCTCAAATGCGGTTCATTTGTTCCCCGACTAGTGGATCCATATGCATTCCAGTTATCATTCTCAACTCCCTAGGGAGACATACCACCCAAGCTGTCTACGGGTGCTAGAGTTTTGTTGTCACATGCACCTCACATATCGGATACCCATATCTAGCTGGGTGAACAGAGGCACATTTGAACTAATTATTAAGTCACTTGCCAACAATGACACTACACGTTTTGTGTTACAGGTGTATGCACCTATTGTGTTTCCACTATCTGGTCATCTACCATCGGACTAGTGGGTTCTTTTGAGTGCACATAGTGAACGTACTGTACACTAGGGGTAGTGGCAACACTGTAAAGAAGTGTAAACATTGTTGGTCCATAGGCCGAATAACAACCCGGTCACTAGCGGGAAATAATCTCAACACCTGGCACTTTAGACCAGGACTTCTGCTCAAAAGTGTGATGTGTTTGTATGACTGCGTGTAGACCGCTTATCCGGACTCCAGATATGCTAAAACCTCGTTTACGGACGATATTTGTGTGAAACGAAATATATACTACATAAAGTTCTTCATTTATCCGGAAATCCGGTTTCAAGATCCGGACAGTGAATTTCAATTACCAATAGTGAAAAATACACGCTACTGTGCCCAGTTTACTGGACAGCGACCACGCTTGACGATGTTAGTTTTGCAATTCATCATCCCGCATCCAACATCAAAAGGGAGGGCATCATGTGATCACAGTGTCTGATTTGATTATAAAAAGTGTTCACTGCG
The DNA here is from genome assembly GCF_023055435.1 of Haliotis rufescens. Classification (NCBI taxonomy): domain Eukaryota; kingdom Metazoa; phylum Mollusca; class Gastropoda; order Lepetellida; family Haliotidae; genus Haliotis; species Haliotis rufescens. The sequence continues at coordinate 15,398,730 of NW_025963780.1, forward strand.
TATCTGTACTTCTGTTTGCAATATATTTTATTAATTGTATTAAAACAAATCAATATTGTTTACATTAATTTCGGCGAGGGTTTGGATAAAAATTCTGAGTTTCATTAAAACATTTACCAATTCAACATTAATATTTGTTGTGTTTCTTATACAGATAGGAATAGGTTACATAACACAATTCATGATTTTGTTTTAATGTTATTGCCACTCTATTGCCTGGCGGATCCAGTTTTGCAACTCGCACATCCCGGATACAATCGGTGTCACTCTCGGTGACATCACATCACTGATTGATTAGTTTGGGCGATCAAAAATAAATACCAATCTATTAACGTTGTTGTTTCAAGTTGAGCGGATTACCTGAGAAAACTCAACAGAGTTCATCACGGGATTACTGTACTATGATAACAAATAGTTGTCACTTTATCATTATATCTGCGTTGACCAATCAAAGGCGAGAATTCTTCGAAAGTCCGGGAAAAAATACAAATGCCAGTTTAGTGAACATGTGGTGGTGCAACTGCAACGTACGTTGTGTTATCTTTTTAGGCGAGTCGGTTGCAACTCGCCACCACTGGCGATTACAAGTGATGTCCCTTCAATATCCCTCCTATTGACCATTCAGATTCCACGTGAGCACCTTGATTTTAAACATGAAAAGATTTGGAAAATATCTGTTCACGCTATGTTGTCGGTACACAGACTATGCAAATCGATACCTGCAGGACAGATAACGAACCGGAAGTCGATTTCGTTTCGCGATTTTGATTGGACTATGCATAGATTCGTTAGTGCAGCCACACAAAAATAACTCCATAATTCCGGACTAGTTCGGCAAGGGCGGAAACTGGACTTTTTAGTCAGTTAACTCCCTTGCCTCGAGAAGATGAAGTACCAGTTAATTGGTAACCCCTTCGCTCTCGAGAAAAGGTTACAACATGACACGCCTTTTACTCATGTGTCACCACGTTTTGGATTACTCGCTACCTCATGTTGTCTCGATGTCGCAGGCTTGCCCGAGTAGTGTTGACATGAAGGCAGCAATTGCCCTTCCCTGTCATCATCTTATAGGAGTGAGTGAGTGAATGTTATTTATCGCTGCAATCAGCAAAACCCCAGTTATATCACGACGGCCTGTAAATAATCGTCAAATTAGGCCAAGCAGTGACTGACATCATGACACCCAGTAAGCCAGGTCACATTGTAACCATCCGATCCTCATTTCAGTTGGGTCTTATGAAATTCTGGAGACCTTTTCTGCACTGGAATCCCCAGCTGTGCAGTTAGGTGTATCTGTGGTTGTGAAAATTAATGTAGGTCAAGTTATTGATTAAGTCAGTTAGTTTGTTTTAACGTCGCTTTGAACATTATTTCAGTTATATCACGGCGTGTCAAATTAATGAGGGAGGAAAGCCCGAAGTGGTGCTGAAAAACCAAGGAACTTAAACATGGCGAACTATTATTGACACGACAACATGAAACGAAATGCACTATATTATATATAGTTATATATTGTTTTGCAACATTATTGTTTAACACATTTTCCAAATCTGCCTCCATAATTAGGCATGGGAACATCCGGTCTCTTACAATGGAGGCCAGGCTTGCACGGGCAGGACATACTGTAATGGCGGGCGATGGGGGAATACTGTGACTGGATCATGCACCAATCAGAGCTCTCGTCTTTCAGCGCATCGCATGTATGGCTGTAGAAAGGATCCAATAAAATCTGCCGTTTCTTGATAATGGGTGAGAGAACACAGCACTGTTGGTGGGCGCAGTCGGCGTTGGTGCGACACTGATACATCATGGACGGCGTGGTCCACTTGTCACACTGCACAGAACGACCAAAAGAGTGATGAAACGTGACCACGACCAACATTACGCATACAACAGCTTAAAGTAAGCCAGTATTCCAGTCACAATCAGGCAAACTAAATGGGTGATATCAACTTTAGCAAACCCTCTACTGCTACAAGACCGGTTGAATACATTTGACGACCAGTGCAAACGTCGAAATTAAACTGGTGACAGACAATATGCTGCTGCTATGGCAAACCAAACATCCAGTGGCGGATCCTGGGTTGTTTCTAAAACGGGTGCACACTATCCAAGTCACATAGTGAACAAAGTTGCAGCTCTTGGTACAACATCCAACTGTAATGTATGCACATTAATAACAGACCCACCCGTGAAGATCCGGGTTACAATAGCTCTTCAGCAACCCATGCTTGCCGTAAAAGGCGACTAACGGGATCGGGTGGTCAGGCTCGCTGACATGGTTGATGCATGTCATCGATCCCAATTGCTTGGATCGATGATCATGAGATCGATCACTGGATTGTCTGGTCAAGACTCGATTATGTAGACCGCCATCATATAGCTGGAATATTGCTGAGTGCGGCGTTAAACAACAAACAAACCAACTAAATACCAGACCCGTAGGGGGTTCATCAGAGCTGAGGGTGGCGAAACATTCATTTCTGTAGCTCAGGGAGGGGTGTGTGGAACAAACAGCAGATGACAAGAAGAACAAATGATTTGGGGGAAAGGAAGGAAAAGCATTTTAACGAGGGACTATGTACAATGCCAATGTACACAAAGTCTGTCCGAACTCTAGTCTGAGGTGGCATGATTATGTGCCACCCTAAACTAAATTCCCCTTTGAAAGGTCATTTAGGGTAATTAGAATTCCCATGATGTTCTACCAACATAATATCTTACTTTGCGAAACTTACCGCAACAACGCCAAGTACAACTGCAATCAAACACAATGTCTTCATTTGAACAGCCTTGTAGTTGTCTACAATTGGGTCATCTGAAACAATCTTATCTTTCAACACTACCGATAACATGTCAGGGCAGATAATGACAGCTTTCTACAGGCATGGTAGTCAGCGAGTGAGTGGCATTCAGCAGTTTTCCGTCACATCAATCGGGTACATCAAGAATGTAACATTATGTCCATGAGTACTATGGGTAATTGATCAAGAGAAAACTAACTATGAAATAATGTTGAATATTAATTCACTTCCGACACATAACCGAACAAACATCAATAATAGGCCACTTATATTGTGCTATATTCCCACACCACACAGGGGCCTGCTCAAAGCTCTACTATTATTACCCCAGTTACTGGATCAGTGAGCTCTCGATTTCATTCTCAGCTCCTTAGGGAGTATAAAACCCAAGCTGCCTGTGAGGTGCTAGGTTAACACTCACATAACATGTCATCCTACCGGGTATCCACTCACAGCGGGTTGAACAAAGTCACTTACCCAAGGAGGATACTAGGGTAAAGTCGGACATGACAGATTGTGTTTCATTGTACTCTGCTGCTTACACTATAAACAACTTGCTTGCATGGCAAAGGCTGTTTGTTACATGCCATCCCGATAAAGGTGCAATATTCCTGGCTGTTTCAAGCATTCACTCACTCAATCTGTGTGACCAGACTGTGTGTCTTCATCAGCTCAACATGTTGATGTATATGTCTGAGATACTGTCTTTCAAAACAAAATGCCCAACAATAAGAAATTCCCACCTCTTTATTGATGAAATGTAGCAACCAGGTGGACACTTTATGAACATCATCCATGATATCTACACTGTGCAGTTGTAGTTCACTAACACCAGTGTGCTACCCTATAGAGGAGTCCTCGAGGTTAGAAAACATACCGTGCAGCAAACCTACATAGTGTGAACTTAGTTAAAACATGGACATACAATTTCATTTCAGGACAGTATTCAAGCTTCCAGAATCAATAGTCCAGGCTGTGTGTTGTATGAAGGATTTGCGAAAACAGAACCCGTCTTTTTCCATGGCAAAGCACCTCTGCCTAATTCCCAGTCAAGACACCAGCATCCTATCCAGTAGGCCGATATGATTTACACAAACATAAATCTTATGATATCACTAGTGCATAACACAAGTCCACAACACGATGAAATGCTATCATAATAACACCAAATGTATCAGAACAGCTTCTCCAAGAGTTTGTCCTTCACTGGGACCTTGACCTGTATAAGGTCAACAGATTCAGGTCTGATATTGAAGAAGGACATGTCAAAAGTTTTACTTCTGAAACCAGTGGAAAAATTGTTGTAGCCAGATACATTTTGTTATTGTGCTTTCATCTGACATGAGTAAAAGGCACTTTAGTAAAAGACTAGAGGCCAAGATAGCTTGTATAAAAGCTTATATCTCTTGCATGTGCTAACAGCGTTTCACACCCAAAGGATGAAAAATACAAAGTCTCATCCATCTACAATGCTTGTTGAATTATCATCATGTCATGTAACAATGGTATGTCCAGAGTATTGACCTTGAGAGGGAATGTGACTGTATTATCATGGTTCTAGGCCGTACTTGCATTGACAAATGAATGGTTTTTTACTTATTAAAAGAAGGTCACAGTGTCCTACTAATTTATAAGTTTGTCAAAACTTGCCATGAATAGAATAAATCCCACTTATAAAATCAGGTAGCTGCAGCATGAATAAAAGCTTTAAAAATCGTTTTGAAAATCACACAAATTTCTTTAAACAGTTCCCTCTTAGAATGTCTGTTACACTATGGTTTTGAATTAAGTTGTGAGATCAGCAGTAGACCTTTTAGTCAAACAATCACAGAAGTAAAACAAACAAGAAAAGTACTGAAATTATATACAAATATCAAGCAATAAAAGTACCTTTGTCTATTAGTACCATTCAGCTCAAACAGTGTTTTTCTTGTCAGAACACCATCCTTGTCCTATTCAAGGGTTTTCCTGTGACTAAAGGATATAATTACTCCCCAGGGTGTTTATTCATGCCACTGGGTTACCAAGATGGATGTTGTGTGGAACAACAAACAGAAACAACATACCTGGTGAAAACAGGACCTCCCAGCACATGTGTTACCATGTGTTACCATGTGTTACCACGTGTAGCCTATCATCACTGACACTACCTGGAGTAGCAATCCGCTGTCATTGATACAGTAACACTGCCATAAGTACCCATACCCCTTTCAGAGGTTATTACATGTGTTCCTCATGTTTGTACTATTATTGATGTATGTCAAGTCATACCATTCCTAACAATTAATCGATGCGATATGTCCCCATACCATGCTATGGATACATTGACACGACCATGAGTCGTCATACTCTATTAGTGATGAATTAACATGACCAGTTGTCATAACCCTCTGATTGATGTATTCAAATTTTCCAGCATAACTTTCATTTAAGAATATGGTTATGGAACATTTGAAAGAAATAATCGTTGAATATTCCTTAATGCTGAATTAACAATTTTACAGCTTTTTCAGAAAGCAAAACTATTGCATAATTTCCTTGTAATTTCTCGAGTTTTACACTTCCAGACTTCATGAAGTAGAAACCCATGAAGATTCAGGGTTACATTGTGCACTGTTGCCACCTTCACAGTATCAGGAAATGATCACGAAGAATCTCATCAAAATCAGATCTCTACACTAATATCTAAGGACATCCCATTACAGGTCACGTCAGAATGAACTTTCGCAAACTTGGATCAATCAAAGAAATGAAGAACAAGAAGTTGACATCAGCCAATCAGAAAGCAGCTTTCTCAAGCTTTACAACACTAGTTTCAACTTCCATTCCAGACTATGCTTGAGAAATAATTTGAATAAGTTCTCGATTTAAAATGTGAAAACTGAACCAAAGAAAATTTTGGAATGTCTAATAGATGGAAGAGATTGTATGACAGTATTGAAAGTTTCTTCTGTTTCAAATGTTAACCCATTGAAGTGAGACAAAGAGGGATTAGTGCAGCCCGTAACTGACGTTCGGAATACCCCGTGTTAACCTTCTCAAGGATGCATGATTAGAAAACACATTCCCACTGTCACTTTCATGATCTGGTAAGTGAGGCTCTGATTGGTCTGATGTGACCCGTAATGGGATGACCTCAGATCTTTGGCAGTAGTGAGAACTAAATCTGATTTTGATGAGATTGTCAATGATAGGTCTCCAACAGTCCCTGGTAGTAGGAGTGCCTTATTCCACACATGGCTCAAGATGAATGCCTGCTTGACGAAGTGGCTCTTTGGTTTCCATGGTGAGTATCTAAAATTAATCAGGACAGAACAGATTCAACAGTAGACCAACTCATTAATTTGTTGTCTTATTTCACATTTGAAGAAGTCTCAATTTCTTAAAATGAATTTAGAATTCAAAACATGGTAGAAAAATCAAAATATTTGTAAAAAATAACAAAATCATAAAAGTTATTTTAGGCACATCACATACTTCCTGTCTGTATAAGTATTTGTCTGTATTTAGTCACTCTAAGTATTTATTCCTGCTCTTTCTTCTGCAGGACATACCATGAACGGTGACATTTGAAGGGTGTCACGTTTCACACCCTTGTGCCACACATAGGGTATGTTTAACCATTTGAGTTAATATGTATTGTAAGCCATTTCTATCATATCATCTAATAATACTTAGTTGTAAGTAATAATAGAAATGATTGTATTGCTTTGATGATGATATGATATATATTATGTTTTAATATGCATATACTATATTATCTGTTTCTTATTACAGGGTGTCTATCGTGATTATCAATAAACATAAGCCTCACACCCCGTAGCCGTCTTGATGTCATCTGTCTAAAATAATGGATAAAGCCAAGAAAACCCGGTTACATTTATATACTTGTCCTGTCTCACACTATGCATTTCTTATATTCTTCTTCGATCCTATGTGGAAATGTGCTTAAACAAAGTTTCCAGCTTAAAAACAACAACAATTCACCCGAACATATCCCCACATCACTATGGTTACCATCCAAAAACCAGGTCATGAACATGATCCCGTGCACATCGACCTTACACGACCTGATCACATGTCCAACCCATTCTCTTTCTCATTGCGGTGTTGTGTTTTTTGGCGTGTATTTCCCTTCGACTTTACATTGTTTGAATGTAACACCTTACAGAATGGGAAAAAAAGGACCAGTTGAGGTCCGCATGTAAAGCTTTGTCATCATATTTACTCACTTCGGACCATCATACACTTTGTTGTGACTGCCGCGGCCAGTGTAGTTTGACCTCCGAGTGTTCCGGGCGAAATCACCTGTGTTCTTAACTTACTTCCACAAGTGTTGTCACAAGGAGATGGACCGTTGGCCAAAGTCTAAAACTTAATTAAAAAAGTCCAAGTTGGCTAAACTGTCTCCTGTTTAATCTGGCAAGTCTTCTGCTTCCCTCCCTCTGCTCCTACACTTGCGGATAGCTTTGTTGAAAGAGAATGAGTTGGCAGAGATGGACACCTGATCACATGGTGTAAGGTTGACATGCACGGGTAACCATGGTGATGCAGGGATGTGTTTGGGTGAATTACTTTTAAGAAGCTGGAAACTTTGTTCAAGCACGTTTCAACATAGCTTAAAGAGGAAAGAAGGAATGCATATTGTGAGACAGGATAAGAATATAAGTATACAATTTATAATACAATTTTTACTTTTTATAATAATACACGCAAAATGGCTGAGAAATTGTCAGTAATAACATTTTCAAAATGGCAACCAACTATCTAAAACCTCGACCAATTTGCACAAAACAATCTTAACGCCACAATTATTGCAAATTGCTAAAATTGCAATCTTAGCTTCGGTTACAATAACCATTGACTTGCACAAAGTGATTGTTGGCTAGTAGCACTGAAAGACACAATCTGTAAGTATACAGTTGATCCGGACAAATCTTCAGTACCAAAGATCATTAATTGTAGAACCTGAATCAACTTGACAAAATAGTGTGCAAGGTCGTGTTCTGTTACACAGAAATAGTCTGCATTATGTTCACACATGAAGAATGCATCAGAGTCAGAACATTAATCATCGCAATAGTGAGGCTTAAAACAACTGGTAATCTGGTAAGCATTTTCTTAAACTGGAAACACATGTTTCCCTGGGCTTAAATTCTCCATGTTTAACTGAAAAGACAAAGAAATGTTTTAATCATGGTCTCTCACTCTGAAATTCAGGAACTCCTTTCTGCTAAATCCTTATGATATGAAGTTTGTGTTATGTTTTTTGTGGCCATGTATCAATAAACATGTTTGTTTGTCTCCATACTTACTGGATGATATATGATGGCCTCAGTAGGAAGGTTGGAGAATATCAAAGACACATCACACATCTCAGGAACTGGAACATTTGAATGCTCTTAATATACATCTAACTAGAAAGTGTTTTTACTCGTAAAAACATATGTCTCCCCCCACTCCCCTAACCCCCATTCATTCGTTTACTTCACGTTAAACCCCATCTCTTCATTCCCACCCTCCATTACTAAATAACAAAGACAAAAATAGAACTCCTAGAAATTTCAAACAACTAATGGGCACCACTTCAGGACTTGGTTAATATGTTACAACTTCATGAAATAATATTGAACAGTTTTTGAGTTATGGTCCGGAAACAAAGCTTACCCCCATTCAGAGTCTATGTTCAAGTTATCTCCATGGAAACGAGAAAAAATAAAAATGTCAAAAATCTCTAAATAGCAAAAGGCACCACTTCAGTGCTGGGTTAATGTGTATACAAAGTTTTCGCGAAAACATATTAAACGGTTTCTGAGTTATGGTCAGGAAACAAAGCTTACCCCCATTCAGAGCCTATGTTCAACTTACCTCCATGGAAACGAGAAAAAATAAAAATGTCAAAAATCTCTAAATAGCAAAAGGCACCACTTCAGTGCTGGGTTAATGTGTATACAAAGTTTCGCGAAAAAATATTAAACGGTTTCCGAGTTATGGTCCGGAAACAAAGCTTACCCCCATTCAGAGCCTATGTTCAACTTATATCCATGGAAACGAGAAAAAATAAAAATGTCAAAAATCTCTAAATAGCAAAAGGCACCACTTCAGTGCTGGGTTAATGTGTATACAAAGTTTCGCGAAAAAATATTAAACGGTTTCTGAGTTATGGTCCGGAAACAAAGCTTACCCCCATTCAGAGCCTATGTTAACTTATATCCATGGAAACGAGAAAAAATAAAAATGTCAAAAATCTCTAAATAGCAAAAGGCACCACTTCAGTGCTGGGTTAATGTGTATACAAAGTTTGCGAAAAAATATTAAACGGTTTCCGAGTTATGGTCCGGAAACCAAGCTTACCCCAATTCAGAGTCTATGTTCAAGTTATCTCCATGGAAACGAGAAAAAATAAAAATGTCAAAAATCTCTTAATAGCAAAAGGCACCACTTCAGTGCTGGGTTAATGTGTATACAAAGTTTCGCGAAAAAATATTTAACGGTTTCTGAGTTATGGTCCGGAAACAAAGCTTACCCCCATTCAGAGCCTATGTTCAACTTATATCCATGGAAACGAGAAAAAATAAAAATGTCAAAAATCTCTAAATAGCAAAAGGCACCACTTCAGTGCTGGGTTAATGTGTATACAAAGTTTCGCGAAAAAATATTAAACGGTTTCCGAGTTATGGTCCGGAAACCAAGCTTACCCCCATTCAGAGTCTATGTTCAAGTTATCTCCATGGAAACGAGAAAAAATAAAAATGTCAAAAATCTCTAAATAGCAAAAGGCACCACTTCAGTGCTGGGTTAATGTGTATACAAAGTTTCGTGAAAAAATATTAAACGGTTTCTGAGTTATGGTCCGGAAACGGTGGGAACGCCGACGCCGACGCCGACGCCGACGCCGACGCCGACGGGAACCGTGCCAAAAACAATATGTCTCCCTCCATTCTGGGGGAGACATAATTACAGGAAGAGCTGAATCCTTCTGTGTCCTGGAACTAAAGCCACTGGTCAGGGGCTGAAGCCTAGTCAAATATCTTTCATTGAGGAAAGCTTCAGCTATGCCAGCCCATATGTCAAGCATAAAAGCTACTGAAAATGATGCCAAAGTACACAGTCAGATTAACAATGCATGTTTTTGGCACAGACTGAGACTGTGGCAATTATGGCTGAGATTTGCTTTGGTGAATTTAGAATGAGCCAGACAAAGCTACAATCGGTACTCTGATATCCCAGTTACATTGGAAAAGGTTTTAATATTGATTTTTTTCTTGAATGAAATAAACTGTTAGAATTTGATTATGTCAGAAGTTCTAAACTTGAAAGCAAGACAAAGAAAGAATGAAGGCTAGTGTCATCTATTTGAACATGTCTAATAATTGTCATACAAATATTTCAAACCATAAATTTTGACATTTTCAGTGGACCAAACCAATGTAACAAGGACAGATATTCTACTTTGTCCTTTTAAATCTGTAAAATAGTTGTCAAAAGACAACATGTTAATTTTAACTTAATTTTAACTTCCCACTAACCCATATCATGGTACCAGAGACAAGTCTATTTTCACGCAAAAAAACCTACATATCAAAGTCCTCATTTTCTACCTCTTCTTTCTGCCTGGATATATAGCACAGTGTTAATGTCATCCACAGCGTCTACTCACATCATCATAGCCAAACATGCTCCTTCCGGTCTCCCCTCCATTGGTCAGGGCATCCCTCTTCCTGAAGGCATCTGGAGACGAACAACATCACTACCAATACAGGTGTGATAATATTTGTCAGTTAAATAGAGAATCTCACCTGAGTTTCTTTTGATATCAAATATATCAACACGAGTTGATAAAAGTGAGAAAACACCGAAGCTTGCCGAGGATTCTTTCCACTTTAATCATCGAGTGTTGATAAATAATGTATTTGATATCAAAAGACACGAGGGTGAGATTTTATTTATCATCCAACATCATTCTTCCAACTCTTTCAGTTTGAAGACAGTAATAAGCAGTGTCTTATGCTAACAGCTTCAGTAGCAGAGCCATAAGTGATCTTGATCTGATGATAAGTGATAAGCGAAATCTACAGTGTAGATATCCAGTGTACAGTATATACTATAACCATGACAGTGAGGGGTATCACAATATACATGTACCACATGTCACAGTAGATAAGCCGATGTCATTGTTAATACTAACATGGTCCTTAAAATCTGTATCAAAATGTTATGTGCAGTAAATAAGCCGGACCACCAACCTAATTTTTCGTCACGATCCTTCATTGGAAATACAATATCAACAAATCCGTATTGAATTACGCAAGTTAATACACATGAACGTCACCACATCACCAGCTATCCAAAGGGATTTCGTGCCTGCACACTGAAGGGTAAAACCATTGTAAACCAAGGACAAACCAAGGAAGAACCCAAGTGCATATGTTTCTTCAAATTTTATATTTTCACAAAGACAGTTACACATTTCATGGCATATGTTCATTGATATGTGTAGACTTTTTCAAAGGAAACAGATGAAGAACTGTAATTTGCTGTACCAACTGGGTAAGACAAATCATGGCACAGGTACCAGGTTAAACCCAAGGAATACAGTGCATACTGCACTACTAACTGCAGCTTCCCGAGGCAAGGCAGTTAACTGACTGTAAAAGTCCAGTTTCCACCCTGACTGGACTAACAAGTCTATGCAGAGTCAATTTAAAATTGGGTAACGAATTCGACATTCGGTTCGTAAACTGCTGTCCAGATTTGAATCGATTGAAGGAATTGCAAAGCATTTGTACCGATAACTTAGAGTCAGCAGGTATTTTTCATATCTTTTCGTGATTTGTATAAAGGAGCTAACATGATTTGATACACTTAGAGAAGTAAGACCCGTTTTATTACAATATAGATCTAAATTATCAATCAGATCGTCTTCACTGGGACCCGCCTTTTTATTTGAAGCAAATGAAAGTGATATGAGAGGTGGAATTTGATTGGTCAATAGTGGGGACATTGAAGGGACAAAACTCATAATAGCCACAGGTGTCGCTACGATCGAGCCCAGAAATTCCAGCCTAGTTCGACAAGGGTGGATACTGGAATTTTACAGTCAGTTAACTTCCTTGCATTGGGAAGGTGTACTTATTGTGAGTGAGATAGATTATTACAGTTATCCTAGACAGAGGCCTTACCAGTATATGCCCGTAGTCTCACTGAGACAGACACAAAATCATCAAATGCCACCAGACAGCGCCCAGGGGGGACAACTCTTGAGTATCTCTTTAATATTGTTGTGAGAGCCTCTTGTGAAATCTGATAGCCTTCAGGGGAGAGAGTGAAGATGTATGTATTATTATATTTCAAACACAGGATTAATGAAAATTGAAATAGCATTCTGAAATTTATAACAATTTGGACAGAATTACTTTACAGATTTATCAATGTTTTAAACCATGTACCCAACACACCAAAAGACATATGATGTAAGCTTGGTGCTGCTAAATGGATATTGGGGTGAAAAAAGGTGCTATTAAATCTTTTTTAACCTTTCAAACTGCTGTACTAATCTAATAATGAGATATGAAAATTAGACATTTCACCACAACTTGAGAAAATAAAATAAACAATGTTTAGCAGATTTGAATTTTGAATGAAACATTTAAATTAAAAATTAAACATGTTTACTTTTTTAGACTATGAGTCCATCATGAGTATCATATGCACCAGTACACCTTAAATATTCCAAGAAAAGGAGAAGAAATTTCTTCTTAAAGAGACAAAAGATGTGACATAAAAAAAATCCAGAATCACAGTTACTTTTATCTTTGACTATGAATACAACCTTGAATAAAGCAAAGGAAAGAATACAAGTTGAGTAAAACCCAAGCAGCCTACCAAACAGACCAGTGATGACCCTGACCAGCTCGCCGGACTCCATGAAGCCCGAGCGGTCAGCATCATGCTGACAGAAGACACTATACCAGGCCACAAGGCACTGCTGAAGCTCCAGGAACTCTTCCCACTGCATGAAGCCATCCTGTGATCTCTGGACCAAGCTCAGGGAAATTGGCGTACCATGGTGTAAAATCCTTTACTTAAACTACTGGGATTTTTAAAATCATAGAGTCAGGAGCATCAGTGGTCAAAATACACAAAACAATGCACATATTAGGAAAAGAATTTATGGATGTCAACTTATGAAGATGACATCCATAAATTCCCTTCCTCATGTGTATCACTCCTAAATGCCAATCATAGTCTTAATGCACATATTATTCACCAAAAACCTACCAAAATAATTCAGCCAGACCATTGGACATGCATGTTGTAAAAGTTGATCATCAGAAACAGAAACAGCTTATCTTGGCCTGTCAAGCACCTGGGTATTGATATCACTGGCTCTGTGGATATCCTGCCATGCTGCCTCCAACATCTACCCTAACTATACATAACACATGTGACTTTACTCTCCTACAGGCAGTAGGTATCGTGTATAACACTTCCAGGGGCCGGGGAGCCTGTATCACTGCCACACATCAGTGCGAGTACATCCTGCGTCAAGGATACATCCAACATGGCGATCATTATGCTGGCAAGAAATAGAAAGAAGAATAGACATAAACCTGACCAGAGGAAACAGAAACTGTGATTATTCTTAGTTTAAGAACAGACTTGACACTGGAAACACTTTCATACCATTTTAATTCTTAGCAAAGTCGTGTAAAAATGTTACTCCACTCTGTCAGAAGTATGATAGCTTACTCAATAATGAAGAGGGAAAGTCTTACTGTTCACTGTCAAATCCATCTCTGTGCCTGGATCAAACTAATACCAGGTACAGCAGTACAGTACAATCTGTCCATTACTTTGTGTTAGTTGTGTACAAGGTAGAGAACACATGTCATTCATCACACCCACACACACACATGGGGATCTCACAGAGGTTCACTGTATCCACGTACAGCAGTACAGTACAATCTGTCCATTACTTTGTGTTAGTTGTGTACAAGGTAGAGAATACATGTCATTCATCACACACACACATGGGGATCTCACAGAGGTTCACTGTATCCACGTACAGCAGTACAGTACAATCTGTCCATTACTTTGTGTTAGTTGTGTACAAGGTAGAGAACACATGTCATTCATCACACACACACATGGGAATCTCACAGAGGTTCACTGTATCCACGTACAGCAGTACAGTACAATCTGTCCATTACTTTGTGTTAGTTGTGTACAAGGTAGAGAACACATGTCATTTTTCACACACACACACACACATGGGGATCTCACAGAGGTTCACTGTATCCACGTACAGCAGTACAGTACAATCTGTCCATTTCTTTGTGTTAGTTGTGTACAAGGTAGAGAACACATGTCATTCATCACACACACACATGGGAATCTCACAGAGGTTCACTGTATCCACGTACAGCAGTACAGTACAATCTGTCCATTACTTTGTGTTAGTTGTGTACAAGGTAGAGAACACATGTCATTCATCACACACACACACACATACATGGGGATCTCACAGAGGTTCACTGTATCCACGTACAGCAGTACAGTACAATCTGTCCATTACTTTGTGTTAGTTGTGTACAAGGTAGAGAACACATGTCATTCATCACACACACACATGGGAATCTCACAGAGGTTCACTGTATCTACGTACAGCAGTACAGTACAATCTGTCCATTACTTTGTGTTAGTTGTGTACAAGGTAGAGAACACATGTCATTCATCACACACACACATGGGAATCTCACAGAGGTTCACTGTATCCACGTACAGCAGTACAGTACAATCTGTCCATTACTTTGTGTTAGTTGTGTACAAGGTAGAGAACACATGTCATTCATCACACACACACATGGGAATCTCACAGAGGTTCACTGTATCCATGTACAGCAGTACAGTACAATCTGTCCATTACTTTGTGTTAGTTGTGTACAAGGTAGAGAACACACGTCATTCATCACACACACACACATGGGGATCTCACAGAGGTTCACTGTATCCATGTACAGCAGTACAGTACAATCTGTCCATTACTTTGTGTTAGTTGTGTACAAGGTAGAGAACACATGTCATTCATCACACACACACATGGGAATCTCACAGAGGTTCACTGTATCCACGTACAGCAGTACAGTACAATCTGTCCATTACTTTGTGTTAGTTGTGTACAAGGTAGAGAACACATGTCATTCATCACACACACACATGGGAATCTCACAGAGGTTCACTGTATCCAAGTAGAGCAGTACAGTACAATCTGTCCATTACTTTGTGTTAGTTGTGTACAAGGTAGAGAACACATGTCATTCATCACACACACACATGGGAATCTCACAGAGGTTCACTGTATCCACTTACAGCAGTACAGTACAATCTAACCATTACTTTGTGTTAGTTGTGTACAAGGTAGAGAACACATGTCATTCATCACACACACACACACACACACATGGGGATCCCACAGAGGTTCACTGTATCCACGTACAGCAGTACAGTACAATCTGTCCATTACTTTGTGTTAGTTGTGTACAAGGTAGAGAACACATGTCATTCATCACACACACACATGGGAATCTCACAGAGGTTCACTGTATCCAGGTACAGCAGTACAGTACAATCTGTCCATTACTTTGTGTTAGTTGTGTACAAGGTAGAGAACACATGTCATTCATCACACACACACATGGGGATCTCACAGAGGTTCACTGTATCCACATACAGCAGTACAGTACAATCTGTCCATTACTTTGTGTTAGTTGTGTACAAGGTAGAGAACACATGTCATTCATCACACACACACATGGGAATCTCACAGAGGTTCACTGTATCCGGGTACAGCAGTACAGTACAATCTGTCCATTACTTTGTGTTAATTGTGTACAAGGTAGAGAACACATGTCATTCATCACACACACTCATGGGGATCTCACAGAGGTTCACTGTATCCACGTACAGCAGTACAGTACAATCTGTCCATTACTTTGTGTTAGTTGTGTACAAGGTAGAGAACACATGTCATTCATCACACACACACACACACATGGGGATCTCACAGAGGATCACTGTATCCACGTACAGCAGTACAGTACAATCTGTCCATTACTTTGTGTTAGTTGTGTACAAGGTAGAGAACACATGTCATTCATCACACACACACATGGGAATCTCACAGAGGTTCACTGTATCTACGTACAGCAGTACAGTACAATCTGTCCATTACTTTGTGTTAGTTGTGTACAAGGTAGAGAACACATGTCATTCATCACACACACACATGGGGATCTCACAGAGGTTCACTGTATCCACGTACAGCAGTACAGTACAATCTATCCATTACTTTGTGTTAGTTGTGTGCAAGGTAGAGAACACATGTCATTCATCACAAACACACACACACACACACACATGGGGATCTCACAGAGGTTCACTGTATCCACGTACAGCAGTACAGCACAATCTGTCCATTACTTTGTGTTAGTTGTGTACAAGGTAGAGAATACATGTCATTCATCACACACACACATGGGGATCTCACAGAGGTTCACTGTATCCACGTACAGCAGTACAGTACAATCTATCCATTACTTTGTGTTAGTTGTGTGCAAGGTAGAGAACACATGTCATTCATCACAAACACACACACACACACACACATGGGGATCTCACAGAGGTTCACTGTATCCACGTACAGCAGTACAGTACAATCTGTCCATTACTTTGTGTTAGTTGTGTACAAGGTAGAGAACACATGTCATTCATCACACACACACACACACACATGGGGATCTCACAGAGGTTCACTGTATCCACGTACAGCAGTACAGTACAATCTGTCCATTACTTTGTGTTAGTTGTGTACAAGGTAGAGAACACATGTCATTTATCACACACACACACACATGGGAATCTCACAGAGGTTCACTGTATCCATGTACAGCAGTACAGTACAATCTGTCCATTACTTTGTGTTAGTTGTGTACAAGGTAGAGAACACACGTCATTCATCACACACACACATGGGGATCTCACAGAGGTTCACTGTATCCACGTACAGCAGAACAGTACAATCTGTCCATTACTTTGTGTTAGTTGTGTACAAGGTAGAGAACACAAGTCATTCATCACACACACACATGGGAATCTCACAGAGGTTCACTGTATCCACATACAGCAGTACAGTACAATCTGTCCATTACTTTGTGTTAGTTGTGTACAAGGTAGAGAACACATGTCATTCATCACACACACACACACACATGGGGATCTCACAGAGGTTCACTGTATCCACGTACAGCAGTACAGTACAATCTGTCCATTACTTTGTGTTAGTTGTGTACAAGGTAGAGAACACATGTCATTCATCACACACACACATGGGGATCTCACAGAGGTTCACTGTATCCACGTACAGCAGTACAGTACAATCTGTCCATTACTTTGTGTTAGTTGTGTACAAGGTAGAGAACACATGTCATTCATCACACACACACATGGGAATCTCACAGAGGTTCACTGTATCCACATACAGCAGTACAGTACAATCTGTCCATTACTTTGTGTTAGTTGTGTACAAGGTAGAGAACACATGTCATTCATCACACACACACATGGGAATCTCACAGAGGTTCACTGTATCCACGTACAGCAGTACAGTACAATCTGTCCATTACTTTGTGTGAGTTGTGTACAAGGTAGAGAACACATGTCATTCATCACACACACACACACACATGGGGATCTCACAGAGGTTCACTGTATCCACGTACAGCAGTACAGTACAATCTGTCCATTACTTTGTGTTAGTTGTGTACAAGGTAGAGAACACATGTCATTCATCACACACACACATGGGGATCTCACAGAGGTTCACTGTATCCACGTACAGCAGTACAGCACAATCTGTCCATTACTTTGTGTTAGTTGTGTACAAGGTAGAGAACACATGTCATTCATCACACACACACATGGGGATCTCACAGAGGTTCACTGTATCCACGTACAGCAGTACAGTACAATCTATCCATTACTTTGTGTTAGTTGTGTACAAGGTAGAGAACACATGTCATTCATCACACCCACACACACACATGGGGATCTCACAGAGGTTCACTGTATCCATGTACAGCAGTACAGTACAATCTGTCCATTACTTTGTGTTAGTTGTGTACAAGGTAGAGAATACATGTCATTCATCACACACACACATGGGGATCTCACAGAGGTTCACTGTATCCACGTACAGCAGAACAGTACAATCTGTCCATTACTTTGTGTTAGTTGTGTACAAGGTAGAGAATACATGTCATTCATCACACACACACATGGGGATCTCACAGAGGTTCACTGTATCCACGTACAGCAGTACAGTACAATCTGTCCATTACTTTGTGTTAGTTGTGTACAAGGTAGAGAACACATGTCATTCATCACACACACACACACACATGGGGATCTCACAGAGGTTCACTGTATCCACGTACAGCAGTACAGTACAATCTGTCCATTACTTTGTGTTAGTTGTGTACAAGGTAGAGAACACATGTCATTCATCACACACACACACACATGGGGATCTCACAGAGGTTCACTGTATCCACGTACAGCAGTACAGTACAATCTGTCCATTACTTTGTGTTAGTTGTGTACAAGGTAGAGAACACATGTCATTCATCACACACACACACACACATGGGGATCTCACAGAGGTTCACTGTATCCATGTACAGCAGTACAGTACAATCTGTCCATTACTTTGTGTTAGTTGTGTACAAGGTAGAGAACACATGTCATTCATCACACACACACATGGGGATCTCACAGAGGTTCACTGTATCCACGTACAGCAGTACAGTACAATCTGTCCATTACTTTGTGTTAGTTGTGTACAAGGTAGAGAACACATGTCATTCATCACACACACACATGGGGATCTCACAGAGGTTCACTGTATCCACGTACAGCAGTACAGTACAATCTGTCCATTACTTTGTGTTAGTTGTGTACAAGGTAGAGAACACATGTCATTCATCACACACACACACACACACACATGGGGATCTCACAGAGGTCCACTGTATCCATGTACAGCAGTACAGTACAATCTGTCCATTACTTTGTGTTAGTTGTGTACAAGGTAGAGAACACATGTCATTCATCACACACACACATGGGGATCTCACAGAGGTTCACTGTATCCACGTACAGCAGTACAGTACAATCTGTCCATTACTTTGTGTTAGTTGTGTACAAGGTAGAGAATACATGTCATTCATCACACACACACATGGGGATCTCACAGAGGTTCACTGTATCCACGTACAGCAGTACAGTACAATCTGTCCATTACTTTGTGTTAGTTGTGTACAAGGTAGAGAACACATGTCATTCATCACAAACACACACACACACACACACATGGGGATCTCACAGAGGTTCACTGTATCAACGTACAGCAGTACAGTACAATCTGTCCATTACTTTGTGTTAGTTGTGTACAAGGTAGAGAACACATGTCATTCATCACACACACACACACACATGGGGATCTCACAGAGGTTCACTGTATCCACGTACAGCAGTACAGTACAATCTGTCCATTACTTTGTGTTAGTTGTGTACAAGGTAGAGAACACATGTCATTCATCACACACACACATGGGGATCTCACAGAGGTTCACTGTATCCACGTACAGCAGTACAGTACAATCTGTCCATTACTTTGTGTTATTTGTGTACAAGGTAGAGAACACATGTCATTCATCACACACACACATGGGGATCTCACAGAGTTTCACTGTATCCACGTACAGCAGTACAGTACAATCTGTCCATTACTTTGTGTTAGTTGTGTACAAGGTAGAGAACACATGTCATTCATCACACACACACATGGGGATCTCACAGAGGTTCACTGTATCCACATACAGCAGTACAGTACAATCTGTCCATTACTTTGTGTTAGTTGTGTACAAGGTAGAGAACACATGTCATTCATCACACACACACATGGGGATCTCACAGAGGTTCACTGTATCCACATACAGCAGTACAGTACAATCTGTCCATTACTTTGTGTTAGTTGTGTACAAGGTAGAGAACACATGTCATTCATCACACACACACATGGGAATCTCACAGAGGTTCACTGTATCCAGGTACAGCAGTACAGTACAATCTGTCCATTACTTTGTGTTAGTTGTGTACAAGGTAGAGAACACATGTCATTCATCACACACACACATGGGGATCTCACAGAGGTTCACTGTATCCACGTACAGCAGTACAGTACAATCTGTCCATTACTTTGTGTTAGTTGTGTACAAGGTAGAGAACACATGTCATTCATCACACACACACACACATGGGGATCTCACAGAGGTTCACTGTATCCACGTACAGCAGTACAGTACAATCTGTCCATTACTTTGTGTTAGTTGTGTACAAGGTAGAGAACACATGTCATTCATCACACACACACACACACATGGGGATCTCACAGAGGTTCACTGTATCCACGTACAGCATTACAGTACAATCTGTCCATTACTTTGTGTTAGTTGTGTACAAGGTAGAGAACACATGTCATTCATCACACACACACATGGGGATCTCACAGAGGTTCACTGTATCCACGTACAGCAGTACAGTACAATCTGTCCATTACTTTGTGTTAGTTGTGTACAAGGTAGAGAACACATGTCATTCATCACACACACACACACACACACATGGGGATCTCACAGAGGTTCACTGTATCCACGTACAGCAGTACAGTACAATCTGTCCATTACTTTGTGTTAGTTGTGTACAAGGTAGAGAACACATGTCATTCATCACACACACACACACACACACATGGGGATCTCACAGAGGTCCACTGTATCCATGTACAGCAGTACAGTACAATCTGTCCATTACTTTGTGTTAGTTGTGTACAAGGTAGAGAACACATGTCATTCATCACACACACACATGGGGATCTCACAGAGGTTCACTGTATCCACGTACAGCAGTACAGCACAATCTGTCCATTACTTTGTGTTAGTTGTGTACAAGGTAGAGAATACATGTCATTCATCACACACACACATGGGGATCTCACAGAGGTTCACTGTATCCACGTACAGCAGTACAGTACAATCTATCCATTACTTTGTGTTAGTTGTGTACAAGGTAGAGAACACATGTCATTCATCACAAACACACACACACACACACACATGGGGATCTCACAGAGGTTCACTGTATCAACGTACAGCAGTACAGTACAATCTGTCCATTACTTTGTGTTAGTTGTGTACAAGGTAGAGAACACATGTCATTCATCACACACACACACACACATGGGAATCTCACAGAGGTTCACTGTATCCACGTACAGCAGTACAGTACAATCTGTCCATTACTTTGTGTTAGTTGTGTACAAGGTAGAGAACACATGTCATTCATCACACACACACATGGGGATCTCACAGAGGTTCACTGTATCCACGTACAGCAGTACAGTACAATCTGTCCATTACTTTGTGTTATTTGTGTACAAGGTAGAGAACACATGTCATTCATCACACACACACATGGGGATCTCACAGAGTTTCACTGTATCCACGTACAGCAGTACAGTACAATCTGTCCATTACTTTGTGTTAGTTGTGTACAAGGTAGAGAACACATGTCATTCATCACACACACACATGGGGATCTCACAGAGGTTCACTGTATCCACATACAGCAGTACAGTACAATCTGTCCATTACTTTGTGTTAGTTGTGTACAAGGTAGAGAACACATGTCATTCATCACACACACACATGGGGATCTCACAGAGGTTCACTGTATCCACATACAGCAGTACAGTACAATCTGTCCATTACTTTGTGTTAGTTGTGTACAAGGTAGAGAACACATGTCATTCATCACACACACACATGGGAATCTCACAGAGGTTCACTGTATCCAGGTACAGCAGTACAGTACAATCTGTCCATTACTTTGTGTTAGTTGTGTACAAGGTAGAGAACACATGTCATTCATCACACACACACATGGGGATCTCACAGAGGTTCACTGTATCCACGTACAGCAGTACAGTACAATCTGTCCATTACTTTGTGTTAGTTGTGTACAAGGTAGAGAACACATGTCATTCATCACACACACACACACACATGGGGATCTCACAGAGGTTCACTGTATCCACGTACAGCAGTACAGTACAATCTGTCCATTACTTTGTGTTAGTTGTGTACAAGGTAGAGAACACATGTCATTCATCACACACACACATGGGGATCTCACAGAGGTTCACTGTATCCACATACAGCAGTACAGTACAATCTGTCCATTACTTTGTGTTAGTTGTGTACAAGGTAGAGAACACATGTCATTCATCACACACACACATGGGAATCTCACAGAGGTTCACTGTATCCACATACAGCAGTACAGTACAATCTGTCCATTACTTTGTGTTAGTTGTGTACAAGGTAGAGAACACATGTCATTCATCACACACACACATGGGGATCTCACAGAGTTTCACTGTATCCACGTACAGCAGTACAGTACAATCTGTCCATTACTTTGTGTTAGTTGTGTACAAGGTAGAGAACACATGTCATTCATCACACACACACATGGGGATCTCACAGAGGTTCACTGTATCCACGTACAGCAGTACAGTTCAATCTGTCCATTACTTTGTGTTAGTTGTGTACAAGGTAGAGAACACATGTCATTCATCACACACACACATGGGGATCTCACAGAGGTTCACTGTATCCACATACAGCAGTACAGTACAATCTGTCCATTACTTTGTGTTAGTTGTGTACAAGGTAGAGAACACATGTCATTCATCACACACACACATGGGAATCTCACAGAGGTTCACTGTATCCACATACAGCAGTACAGTACAATCTGTCCATTACTTTGTGTTAGTTGTGTACAAGGTAGAGAACACATGTCATTCATCACACACACACATGGGGATCTCACAGAGGTTCACTGTATCCACGTACAGCAGTACAGCACAATCTGTCCATTACTTTGTGTTAGTTGTGTACAAGGTAGAGAATACATGTCATTCATCACACACACACATGGGGATCTCACAGAGGTTCACTGTATCCACGTACAGCAGTACAGTACAATCTATCCATTACTTTGTGTTAGTTGTGTACAAGGTAGAGAACACATGTCATTCATCACACACACACATGGGGATCTCACAGAGGTTCACTGTATCCACGTACAGCAGTACAGTACAATCTGTCCATTACTTTGTGTTAGTTGTGTACAAGGTAGAGAACACATGTCATTCATCACACACACACATGGGGATCTCACAGAGGTTCACTGTATCCACGTACAGCAGTACAGTACAATCTATCCATTACTTTGTGTTAGTTGTGTACAAGGTAGAGAACACATGTCATTCATCACACACACACACACACACATGGGGATCTCACAGAGGTTCACTGTATCCATGTACAGCAGTACAGTACAATCTGTCCATTACTTTGTGTTAGTTGTGTACAAGGTAGAGAATACATGTCATTCATCACACACACACACACACACACACATGGGGATCTCACAGAGGTTCACTGTATCCACGTACAGCAGTACAGTACAATCTGTCCATTACTTTGTGTTAGTTGTGTACAAGGTAGAGAACACATGTCATTCATCACACACACACATGGGGATCTCACAGAGGTTCACTGTATCCACGTACAGCAGTACAGCACAATCTGTCCATTACTTTGTGTTAGTTGTGTACAAGGTAGAGAATACATGTCATTCATCACACACACACATGGGGATCTCACAGAGGTTCACTGTATCCACGTACAGCAGTACAGTACAATCTATCCATTACTTTGTGTTAGTTGTGTACAAGGTAGAGAACACATGTCATTCATCACACACACAC
The DNA here is from genome assembly GCF_023055435.1 of Haliotis rufescens. Lineage (NCBI taxonomy): Eukaryota > Metazoa > Mollusca > Gastropoda > Lepetellida > Haliotidae > Haliotis > Haliotis rufescens. Next base: position 15,422,490 of record NW_025963780.1, read on the forward strand.
ACACACATGGGGATCTCACAGAGGTTCACTGTATCCATGTACAGCAGTACAGTACAATCTGTCCATTACTTTGTGTTAGTTGTGTACAAGGTAGAGAACACATGTCATTCATCACACACACACATGGGGATCTCACAGAGGTTCACTGTATCCACGTACAGCAGTACAGTACAATCTGTCCATTACTTTGTGTTAGTTGTGTACAAGGTAGAGAACACAAGTCATTCATCACACACACACATGGGAATCTCACAGAGGTTCACTGTATCCACATACAGCAGTACAGTACAATCTGTCCATTACTTTGTGTTAGTTGTGTACAAGGTAGAGAACACATGTCATTCATCACACACACACATGGGAATCTCACAGAGGTTCACTGTATCCACATACAGCAGTACAGTACAATCTGTCCATTACTTTGTGTTAGTTGTGTACAAGGTAGAGAACACATGTCATTCATCACACACACACACATGGGGATCTCACAGAGGTTCACTGTATCCACGTACAGCAGTACAGTACAATCTGTCCATTACTTTGTGTTAGTTGTGTACAAGGTAGAGAACACATGTCATTCATCACACACACACACACACATGGGGATCTCACAGAGGTTCACTGTATCCATGTACAGCAGTACAGTACAATCTGTCCATTACTTTGTGTTAGTTGTGTACAAGGTAGAGAACACATGTCATTCATCACACACACACACACACATGGGGATCTCACAGAGGTTCACTGTATCCATGTACAGCAGTACAGTACAATCTGTCCATTACTTTGTGTTAGTTGTGTACAAGGTAGAGAACACATGTCATTCATCACACACACACACACACATGGGGATCTCACAGAGGTTCACTGTATCCACGTACAGCAGTACAGTACAATCTGTCCATTACTTTGTGTTAGTTGTGTACAAGGTAGAGAACACATGTCATTCATCACACACACACACACATACATGGGGATCTCACAGAGGTTCACTGTATCCATGTACAGCAGTACAGTACAATCTGTCCATTACTTTGTGTTAGTTGTGTACAAGGTAGAGAACACATGTCATTCATCACACACACACATGGGGATCTCACAGAGGTTCACTGTATCCACGTACAGTAGTACAGTACAATCTGTCCATTACTTTGTGTTAGTTGTGTACAAGGTAGAGAACACATGTCATTCATCACACACACACACACACATGGGGATCTCACAGAGGTTCACTGTATCCACGTACAGCAGTACAGTACAATCTGTCCATTACTTTGTGTTAGTTGTGTACAAGGTAGAGAATACATGTCATTCATCACACACACACACACACATGGGAATCTCACAGGGGTTCACTGTATCCACGTACTGCAGTGAAGACCTTATAGAATAAAAATGTGTTTATAAACAGGTGAAATAAGATTTACAAAAAATGAAATTACCTGCATAATTCTCGACTCCAATTGACTGAAATGTCAACAGAAAAACATTAACACGATGAACAGCTGATTACAAACTGAAAATCTTTACAAAAACATCCTGGTTTGAACAATGTCCAAACAATTATGTAGATAGGAATGTATTTTTAACATTATTTATATATGTTACCATGCAAATCAAATAGACATCACCAACATTGACACAATGCATCTTCCCGAGGCAAGCAAGTCAACTGACCACAAAAGTCCAGTTTCCGACCTTGCCGAACTATGCTGGAACTTCGTGGGTCGATTGTAGCGCCATAAGTGGGCATTACGAGTTATGTCCCTTTTATTGATAAATCAGATTCCATCTTTCACATCACTTGTATTTGCTTCAAACAAAATGGCGGCGCCCAGTCAAGACGATTTGATCAATAATCAAGATCTATATTGTAATGAAACGGGCCTTACCTAGTGACATGCATCACATCATTTGAGCACCTTGATTAAAAACAAGAATAGATGTGGAAAATATATTTCAATGCCCAGTTCGAAATCTGCATGTTGAAATCCATGTTGTTTACGAACCCGATGTCGAAAATTAGTTTAACATACATGCATAATAATTTGTACTTAATGTGTCATAATGACATTCCTGCTCATCACCCCCATACACCCACACCAATAATAGATCCTCCACCATGTCCACAGCTACCATGGAGTTTTTGTCTGCCATTCCTCTTGCCTCACCTCTGAAATAATTCCTTATAGTCGGTGTGTTGTTGAGAATATTCACCAAGTCCTCAGCTTGAATTGCATTTCTTCCCTAAGAAAAAACGAAATTTGGACATTATCTTGACTATGCTGATAACTACGTTCACAACAGGTTGATTGAACCATTTTACTGTCCAGTTAACATGAACAGCCATTAAGTTGTGATACAAAGAAGAAGGTTATAAGAAGTGATTTATTGTAAAAAATATCCATATTCATGATGAAAATGTTGAATACTACCGTGAACCAATATTGTGATGATTTTACAGATGTTACCTGGTTTTCAGGATTCTTGGACATCTCAGACATGAAAACATGGCGGAGTTCATCTACACTGTTGAACTGGAAAGCCTGAAATACAATTTGAAACATGTACTAAACAAACTATGATAACAACTTAACAACAATGTTACAAATTTGCCTGAAATCCAATTTTATTAATCACTTTTTGATCCTCAAGTTGAACACTTTTTTTTTCCAAACCTGTGTTTACATCAGCACTGCTATGGCAATTTCTAAGCACTCATCATGCTTATACGACATGTATGTTGTGTGTAATTTAAGGAACTGCCCAATCCGTGATATACGCAAACCCTGAGTCTTGGCCACGCCCTGCCCAAGTCAATACATAATGAGTGTTGCTCACTCCCTGGATTGGGCAAGTAACTACTGTGTGTATCCCCAGGTTGACACTGGTTGAGTAGCAGCAGGTACATATTCTGAACATACAATTCAATATTCCCAGGTTGACACTGGTTGAGTAGCAGCAGGTACATATTCTGAACGTACAATTCAATATTCCCAGGTTGACACTGGTTGAGTAGCAGCAGGTACATATTCTGAACGTACAATTCAATATTCCCAGGTTGACACTGGTTGAACAGCAGCAGGTACATATTCTGAACGTACAATTCAATATTCCCAGGTTGACACTGGTTGAGTAGCAGCAGGTACATATTCTGAACGTACAATTCAATATTCCCAGGTTGACACTGGTTGAGTAGCAGCAGGTACATATTCTGAACGTACAGTTAAATATTCCCAGGTTGACACTGGTTGAGTAGCAGCAGGTACATATTCTGAACGTACAATTCAATATTCCCAGGTTGACACTGGTTGAACAGCAGCAGGTACATATTCTGAACGTACAATTCAATATCCCCAGATTGACACTGGTTGAGTAGCAGCAGGTACATATTCTGAACGTACAATTCAATATTCCCAGGTTGACACTGGTTGAACAGCAGCAGGTACATATTCTGAACGTACAATTCAATATTCCCAGGTTGACACTGGTTGAGTAGCAGCAGGTACATATTCTGAACGTACAATTCAATATTCCCAGGTTGACACTGGTCGAGTAGCAGCAGGTACATATTCTGAACGTACAGTTAAATATTCCCAGGTTGACACTGGTTGAGTAGCAGCAGGTACATATTCTGAACGTACAATTCAATATTCCCAGGTTGACACTGGTTGAACAGCAGCAGGTACATATTCTGAATGTACAATTCAATATCCCCAGGTTGACACTGGTTGAGTAGCAGCAGGTACATATTCTGAACATACAATTCAATATTCCCAGGTTGACACTGGTTGAGTAGCAGCAGGTACATATTCTGAACGTACAATTCAATATTCCCAGGTTGACACTGGTTGAGTAGCAGCAGGTACATATTCTGAACGTACAGTTAAATATTCCCAGGTTGACACTGGTTGAGTAGCAGCAGGTACATATTCTGAACGTACAATTCAATATTCCCAGGTTGACACTGGTTCAACAGCAGCAGGTACATGTTCTGAACATACAGTTAAATATTCCCAGGTTGACACTGGTTGAATGGCAGCATGTACTAACCATTCTTACCTCACCAATTATGGCTGAAGTGATGAAATCTAAAAGTCAGATAAAGATAATCACTGATAATGTTTTTTACTGGTTACATAGTTTACTTAGTTTGAAAAAGGTCCTTATTACAATAATTTTGTATCTAGTATTGTGTCATTTCCAATCACTCTTAAACACAAAAACCTACAAAACTGTTTTAGAAATGATTCCGTCAACTGAAAGTGACTAATATGGGCTAGTACGATGTAGTAGATGTAGATGTTTTTGACACACATTGTAATAATGTCGCTTGCTCTGAACTTGACAGGTGAGGATCATAAACGTGAGTTACAGGCTACTCAAACGTGAGATAGATCACTAGGCCCTGTCACTCAACAAATCACAAGACATCACCACAATGTCCAACCAATGGCCGCACAGCACCACACTTTTCTTTCTTTCCACAAGTGAAAAAGGATAAACCAAGCTTCTTGAAATTGAATCATGTGTTTCCTATTTTTCTCCAAGGCACGCATAATGAAGACTTATAATGGTCACATGTTGGACATATTGTCCTCGCAAATTTATGACCAGTACTGTCACCATCTGTAAAGCAAGAGGTTGTCAATCTTTAAAAGTAAAATCAACAAACATTGTATTTCTGGAATCAATACGGATCAACACGATCCCATCATATATTATGAGACATGTCGGTTTCATATGTAGTGAGTGAGTGAGTGAGTTGTGTTTAACGCCGCTTTTAACAGTATTTCAGTTATATCACAGCGTGACAGCTTAATGTGGGAGGAAAGCCCAAAGTGATGCAGGTCTCAGAAACCCACGAGCACTGGTATGGTGCTGACAAACCTAGAAACATAATCAGGGCGAACCGGGATTTGAACCCACAATCATAAGTTTCTGGAATGCCCAAGTTACACAACTCTGCACAGCGAATCGCGGCGCCTTAGACGACTGGGCCACCCGTGCCCCCCCGTTTCATACGTAGAAGAGACATGTCATTTGTATTATGTGTTTTTTCTTGTCATCTTGACCTATCTAAACAGTGTAGGTGACCTGTGATGACGTTTCTGATAGTGACAGTGTTGATCAGTCTCGTGATGTGTAGGTGACTGTTGACCCAGCTGACCAGAGATAGAGGTGACTTGAGATCATGAAATAGATTTTGTGGTATCTGTCGTGACCTAGCTGACTAGTAGTTTAGTGGGTGTTGACCTAGCTGACTAGTCACTTAGTGGGTGCTGACCTAGCTGACTAGTAATTTAGTGGGTGCTGACCTGGCTGACTAGTCATTTAGTGGGTGTTGACCTAGCTGACTATTCATTTAGTGGTGTTGACCTAGCTGACTAGTCTTTTAGTGGGGGTTGACCTTGCTGACTAGTCATTTAGTGGGGGTTGACCTGGCTGACTAGTCATTTAGTGGGTGTTGACCTGGCTGACTAGTCATTTAGTGGGTGTTGACCTGGCTGACTAACGATATTTTCAATCACAGAATGCAGTATATACACGGGATCGTGGCGGAGGTCCTGCGACATGTGTACCTGGTGTGCCTGAACGGAGAAGACATTCTGTTGGTAATAGTTGCCGTACTGCCCGTAGTGTTGACTCTGCTGCCATTGCTGTTGGTAATTCTGCAGGTGCTGTTGGTTGTAGGCTGGCTGTTGGTATGCTTGCTGTTGTTGATATTGCTGCCTGTACGGCTGTGGCTGTTGGCCGCTATACGGATGCTGCTGGTATGCACCGCCGTAGTAACTCATAGCTGTATCTTGTGGGATGAGAACGTTGTGATAAACTAACTCCAAAATAGTGATGTCAGAACGGTCAAAGCTTATTTACAAACATTCGACTGCTAAGGCAACATGTTTTCATAACCAAGAGAGTGGTGTAAGGGAGACAACTCTAATCCGTGTTTATGTTGTAAACGGGTTCTATGTTTCACGCTCCTCTGCGCTGTACACTCCTGCGCAGTGATGACTGCATATGGTTGTAAACTGGGTTTTGCGTCGGTGGGAGAGCGTGCTGTGCTGTGGGCGGTAACCGGGGACCTGTCTCGCATAACACGTTATAATATACCGCCACCATTTCAAACAACTTTTCATTGTTTGTACGTAGTAATAATCATAGACAGACGCAGCTTTACATGTATATGCCTAAATGTATACCGACACAAAATGGTAGCGGAAATTCATAAACTGTATCGCGAGGAGGAAATAAAATTCAGATGCGGCGCAAGAGATCCGACACGAAACACATCCTTATGTTGATCTAATAGTGGGTGCAGTGTTACTAACATGTATATTCGGATATTCTGTTTCTGTCTTCCTGGCACGTTTCCTGACCGACTCGACTCCCGGACGTGAGTCTTGTGTGTACAGACCAACCCTCCGGTGTTAATACAGCGTGATAGGAGAAACACTTGTTGACATATACTCAACAACAAAAGTTCCTGTGACACCAATATTTTAGTGTATTTTTCAAACAAGTAAAGTTTGGTTTTCAATATTGTTGTACATGTATGGAATCAAGTCACAAAAACGCAACTGCTTCAGAAAAGCATGCATTCCATGCAAAAGTTGACTTTTATGCAAGCCCGATGCATTTCACTACCCAAGAATGGGTATAAAAACATGTGCGTTAACCATGTTAACGGGATTCCATATGCATTGTTTAGCATCGTGCTGACAACAACCACTCAGAAAAACAACAAAATTACGCAATTACGGTATTCAACATTACGAAATGCCACGCCTGTCCGAAAATGAGCGTCTACGAGCCATTGGTATGCTTGAAGCAGGGTCGAGTCAACGTGATGTTGCAAAACAATTTAACGTCCACAGAAACACCATTTGGTGTTTATGGCAACGTTGGCAACAGACGAATGCAGTCGGAGACCATCCTCGGAGTGGCAGGCCACGCGTAACCATTAATCGACAAGACAACTGGATTCGAACAACACACCTACGAAATCGATTCCAGCCAGCAACAGTGACTGCAAGAAGCATCCCTGGCCTTCGACGAATATCTTCACAAACCGTACGTCGCCGCCTCAGATGTGCAGGGATTGTCGCCAGAAGACCCGCCAGACGTCCCATTTTGATAGGAAATCACCGTCAAGCACGTCTACAGTGGTGCAGACAGCGTTTACGCTGGACGGCCATGCAGTGGGGACAAGTTCTATTCATTGATGAGTCTCGTTTTCACCTCAGCCACAGCGATGGACGGGTTCGAGTGTACCGACGTCGAGGTGAACGTTACGTCAATCATTGTGTCATGGAAGAAGATCGGTTCGGGGGCGGCAGCGTTATGGTATGGGGTGGGATTAGAGCAAGACAGATATGGGCAGCGCTACCGCGACGAGATCATCGGCCCTGTTGTTCTACCGTTTTTGCGTCGTCATGGCCCAGGCATTACCTTTCAACACGACAACGCCCGGCCTCTATTGCTCGACTTGATCAGCAATCCCTTCAACAAAACTACGTGAATGTCATCCCCTGGTCGGCTCGCTCCCCTGATCTCTCACCAATCGAGCACACGTGGGATGAGATGGATCGGCGCCTTGGATGTCAACCACGTGTTCCACAGACACTCAAGGAACATGCTCCATCAGATATGGACAGATATCCCACAGTACTTGTGCGACGCCTGGTCCGTTCCATGAGACGAAGATGTGTTGCTTGCATCACAACCAGAGGTGGACATACACGCGATTGATTTGTAAATTGACATTTTGGCATGCTCATGTTTCTTTTTATGAAATCACGCATTTTCAGAACTCAGTATGGCAAATTAAACCATTTGAACACTTAAAGGAGTCTTTTATCTGTTGCAAACCGAAATTGATCAGATTTGGTAAAAACATAACTTTGCATTTAATCTTATTCAATGTCAAAGGAACTTTTGTTGTTCAGTATATATCATTTCTATAGCCTACCTTACGTAATACAGCGACACGTTCTTAAACGATTTGACTTGCTTGTATAATTGTATGTATATAAGGCGAGAACTAATTAAGATCTGATTTTAATGAGATTGTACAAGAAAGATATTTCCGATTTCCTGGACATTTCAAACTGTTGTGCATCCCTAAGTTGGAACGAAAAATATGCGCTTTTAGCGCCTACAATAATTATTATCAAACGTCTGATAGACTGTGTCCCAGTCAATGCCATCCACCACACAAGGCCATATTTCCTATAGTATTTTCTCATGACGATGACTGGGTCATCATCCGTCACTGACACAGAGCGCATGAACTGGACCAGCTTGACCGCTGCGCTCATGCACACGACCTAGTTACACATTGCTTGTTTACCCAGTCAATGTACGCTAACAAATGAATAGTCCAATTCAGGTAAGACCAATTCGTTACGTTATTCAGAGTATGGCAGTTTGGGGAAGGAGGTCACATACGCTTTGGGTTTTCAGTGAATCGGATTTTATTGAACGCCCATCAGAAATATTCCAGCAACATCGCGGCGGCCTGTAAATAATCGGATCTGGATCAAGGAAACCCGTGATTGACTGCATTAGCAATAGGGGAACGATGACATACAACATGGACCATGCGGACTAGGCAAAAACTGGCTTATATCAACAGGAATAGTACATGTATGTACGTGTCCTTATATCTGAGAAATGTTGTCAGTAGGTCTGTCTGTAAGCAGTGCTGGTGCGTTTCCCATGCTGCAGACAAACGAAGGAGGTGTTTGTAACAGCAATTGTAGCTATAAAACCTGACCCTAAATAACCGAACCGGGACATGAAATCCAATAGGAACGACCCGCGGAACGATCAATGAAGCCAGCTCTGGCGACATGCAAGGGGTATATAGAGCTAGATATCTATCTACAACTGACTACGTGTTACTCGATATACTGATCGTAACGCAATTTTCAGGGCATTATCATTTGCAGAAGCCCGATGTCTGCCATCAACTGTCCATGTTCGCTCAGGGTTCTAGTAATGGGATTATAGACGTTTACCACGTTGGAGAAATCTACGAGTCTCTTCTACATATGAAACGGGGGGCACGGGTGGCCCAGTCATCAAACGCGCCGCAATTCGCTGTGCAGAGTTGCGTCCCTTGGACACACCAGAAAGCCACGATCGTGGGGTCGAATCCCGGTCCCTCCCCGAGTGTTTCTATGTTTGCCTGCGCCATACCCCTGCTTGTGGGTTTCTTCAAAGTAGATCCACGATATGCATCACTTCAGGTTTTCATTTACATATTAAGCTGACACGCCGTGATATAACTGGAATACTGTTCGAAACAGCGTTAAACCCAACTCACTCGGGCCGCGAATCCCCGTCGTCGACAGGATCCCGGTACGCCCGATGAACGCAACTCCGCACAACGAATAGGTGATTTTGTATGGACTCACGCCGCTTTTAGCAATATTCCAGCAATATCACGGCAGAGGACACCAGAAATGGGCTTCAGACATTGTATCCATGTGGTTAATCGAACCCGGGCCTTCGGCGTGACGAGCGAACGCTTTAACCACTAGGCTACCCCACTGCCCGTGATTTTTTAAGACTTAGGATATACAATCATAGTTCAGGTAAGTACCCTTTGTTATCAGCGACACCTCACATCCCACACGGCTTCCTGACGAGTCTATCATGTCATGCTCAACAAACAAGGTTTGAGAACACTGCAAAAACATGCAAATCTAAATTTTCATTTTTAATCAATTTGTCTTCAGCGACAATGAAAGTACACAAGAAACGAACGACTGACAATTCCACCTTGATCTGATATTATATTGATGTGGACTTCTTATATTCTTTCGATGTATGATGGTCTGTAAACAATCGAGTCTGAACCAGATAATCCAGTGATTGACATCATGAGCATCGATCTACGCAATTGGGACATGATGACATGCATGAACCAAGTCAGCGAGCCCGACAACCCGACCACGTTAGTCGCCTCTTACAAGTATAGTCGTCTTTTACGGCATGCATGGGCTGCCGAAGATCTATTTTTACCCAGCATTGTACCGAAACGTCGAACTGAAAGCACAAAAGAAGTTGAAAAATCCACGAGTCACCTCGTCTTGCACCTCCAAAATTTATATATGTATGCATTGCCGCTCAAACCTTTTAATTAAATATAGTTTTGAGGGGGGATACGGGCGGAAGTCTAACCCTTGTCTTCTTTGCTCCAAAGCTTCTCAAATGCAACAGTTACTTAAAGATACTGATATGAATTATTGTTTATTTCCGAAAACACAGGGCCCAGGGCTCATGTCATTCTGAATGGCTGATTACGGAAAGAGGCGAGTGGTGACGAACGGGGCAATCCGCCCTGAACTATCATGATAAACCAGCTCAAGGTTCCTGACGAGCATTGGGCAACTCAGGCTGGGGACGTTCAACCTCATCGGTTTACAAACATCCTGGACAATTCTGCCCTGGCAACAATTGTAACGTGTTTGTTCTACCCTAATCCTTTTGCAAAATGTCAAGGGGAGAAATCGTGAAGATTCAACAAGCCCGCTTTTACTACTTTTCTACCTTGCGACTGTAGGCACGTATATCTAGGGGTGTAACCTAGAACTAATTCACATTCACAAGTGCAAAGGGCTTTCTTTACATTAGTTTAACACAGATCTATGAGAGAAGTTCTCAAGTCCAAGACGTTTCACATTTGTTATTATTTGGTCTTACTCATTGATGCCCCACTTCACTTACAGCACATCGTCAGATCAACGTAGAAGGAAATGATGAATGGATTCGGGTCAGACGTTGATCTGTTTGGTGAAATGTACGTACATGGGAATGGGGCGTGTATCTGGGATTCCAACCCGTGATGATCGGATACGTGGACGGTTGAGGTTGTTACATAACCCAGAGTGTTCAATCCTGGGGAAAATCTGCCTGAATGGGTGGAGAGCTTTTAAGCTGCCTTAAGTTATCAAAGGATGAAAAGATCATCAGTCCGGTATTCGAACACAGTAGTAGCGGATCCTAGCATGGCTGAGGGTTGGTGGGTTTGGTTTGTTGTTTAACGCCGCACTCAGCAACATTCCAGTTATATGACGGCGGTCTGTAAATAATCGAGTCTGGACAAGACAATCCATGTGCAGTGATTGACAACATGAGCATCGATCCACACAATTGGGATCGATCACATGCATCAACCAAGTCAGCGAGCCTGACCACCCGATCCAGTTAGTCGCCTCTTAGACAACCATGGGTTGCTGAAGACCTATTCTACCCCGGATCTTCACGGTTCGTATGGCTGAGGGATACACCAGTGTCGATTTATACGTTTGAATGAGAAGGGGAACATTTGTGAGGGTATCCTTCGACCGCCCTGTGGGTGCACCTTTTAGGTATCCGAATACGGCGCCTATCCCATTGACATAAAGGTCAATACATCAACGAATGTCCTAACATTACACGCAGACGTCTGCCAGGAACTGTATATATTGTACTCCGACAAACGGAACGGTTATAAAGGCGTGCGTGTTTGTTGATTAACGCCTCACCGAGCAATGTTTCTGCAATATGACGGCGGCCCTTCAATAGTCTGGACTAGACAATCTAGTGACGGATACTATGAGCAATGATTTTCGCCTCCGGGTGGTTGTAAAGGAAAGCGAATGGGTATGTTATCACGCCGTTTTTGGCAATGTTCCAGCCACATCACGTCGGGGTAATCGAACCCGGGACTTAGGCGTGACAACGGACAACCACAAGACTATCGCACAACCACTTCTAATGTGGAGCATGTGACGGGCAAAGATCCCCAAAATGACCCAAACAACATGTAATTTGTTTGCACCGACTTGTATTTGCACACGAAGACCTTGCACCGACTGGATGCAGCCCACCAAAAGACGGGCTCAATGGCATCGTAATTTTATGTACTTGGTCTTTTTCTCAGCAGGTCTAAAAAAACGAAAATCAAAGTAAAAACTCGTCTGCAGGTTTTTTTAATTTTCAGATCTATTCATTTTAAATTTTCAATTTAAAACATAACAACACGAAGGCATATGTAAACAACAGTCGTGGTTGCAAAGCCAATTTCAACATAAACGTGTCTGAACTGAAATGTTATTGAGCTGAATAACAGACGTTTGGAATACGCGAAATGGGATGTACTGATTAGTACTCTTCACCCTCATCCTCATCGCCCTCTCCTTCAATAGAGTCGACTCCAACCTCCTCGTAGTCCTTCTCCAGGGCAGCCAAGTCCTCACGGGCCTCGGAGAACTCTCCCTCCTCCATACCCTCACCCACGTACCAGTGGACGAAGGCACGCTTGGCGTACATCAGGTCGAACTTGTGGTCAAGACGAGCCCAGGCCTCGGCGATGGCTGTTGTATTTGCCAACATGCAAACGGCTCTCTGGACCTTGGCCAGGTCACCACCGGGGACAACAGTTGGTGGTTGGTAGTTGATGCCGACTTTGAAACCTGTGGGACACCAGTCGACGAACTGGATGGACCTCTTTGTCTTGATGGTGGCGATGGCGGCGTTGACGTCCTTCGGGACAACATCACCACGGTAGAGCAGACAACAGGCCATGTACTTTCCGTGACGGGGGTCGCATTTCACCATCTGGTTGGCGGGCTCGAAACAAGCGTTGGTGACTTCAGCGACAGTCAGCTGCTCATGGTAGGCCTTCTCCGCAGAGATAACTGGGGCGTAGTTGGCCAGAGGGAAGTGGATACGTGGGTAGGGCACCAAGTTGGTCTGGAACTCGGTCAGATCCACGTTCAGGGCACCGTCAAATCGGAGAGAGGCAGTGATGGAGCTGACGATCTGACCAATGAGACGGTTCAAGTTAGTGTAGGAAGGACGTTCAATGTCAAGGTTGCGGCGGCAGATGTCGTAGATAGCCTCGTTGTCGACCATGAAGGCGCAGTCGGAGTGTTCCAGGGTGGTGTGGGTGGTCAGGATGGAGTTGTAGGGCTCCACGACGGCTGTAGACACCTGAGGGGCGGGATAAACGGCGAACTCAAGCTTGGATTTCTTGCCGTAATCGACGCTGAGACGCTCCATCAACAGAGAGGTGAAGCCGGAGCCAGTGCCGCCACCGAAGCTGTGGAAGATGAGGAAGCCCTGGAGTCCAGTGCACTGGTCAGCTAGCTTCCTGATGCGATCAAGGACAAGGTCAATAATTTCCTTGCCAACTGTGTAGTGGCCACGGGCGTAGTTGTTGGCGGCGTCCTCCTTGCCGGTGATCAGCTGCTCGGGGTGGAACAGTTGGCGGTAGGTGCCGGTACGGACCTCATCTGCAGAAGAGAAATGACCATGAGGTTACGTCCTTTTACTAACAAGATTATTTTATTTTATACAATACAAGAGTTTGCCACTAACGTGGCTATATCCCCCGCCCCTGTTGCAGAATTTATGACATAATTTAATCTAAACAAACCCTAACCTTTTTTAACCGAGGTGGAACTTGTCATGGAAATTGTAAAAAAAAGATGAGTTTGGAACCTAAGTCCATCTTGTTGCCATGGAAACGTAAAAAATAAATATTTCTAAAATTTCTAAATAGCAAAAGGCACCAGTTCAGCATGTACCTGACAGACCTGCAAAGTTGGATGAAAAAATATTGAACGGTTTATGTGTTATGCTCCGGAAACGAACCCTACCCTCACAGAACCTAAGTCCATATTGTTGCCATGGAAACGTAAAAAATAAAATTTTCTAAAATTTCTTAATAGCAAAAGGCACCAGTTCAGCATGTACCTGACAGACCTGCAAAGTTGGATGAAAAAATATTGAACGGTTTATGAGTTATGCTCCGGAAACGAAACGTGACGGACGTACGGATGGAGCCCGTTTCCATATCCCCCGCCAACTTCGTTGGGCGGGGGATAACTTATGGAGAAGATTAATCACATAATTACGTAATTGTCAATTCTCTTACCGACAACAGTAGGTTCGAGGTCTACGAAGACAGCCCTGGGGACGTGTTTCCCTGCTCCAGTCTCGCTGAAGAAGGTGTTGAAAGAGTCGTCCCCACCCCCGAGGGTCTTGTCTGAGGGCATCTGACCATCAGGCTGGATGCCGTGCTCCAGACAATACAACTCCCAGCATGCATTGCCCATCTGGACTCCGGCCTGGCCGACGTGGATGGAGATACATTCCCTCTGCAAACAAAATTTTACTGAAATATTAAATTCTTTAAAAACACAAGCAATGTTTTAGCAAACGCAGTCAATATCCTTATCGATTGTGGTATTTGTTGTACTTATTACCTAGTTATTGTGGAAAAGACAACACGTGGTCCTGTCAATTCACACTTAGGCCATATCCGATGTTATCAATCAATTCTTGGCCATACAGTGTACGTGTATATTTTCAACATCCAATAACCTCACATTAATAGGGAAATTGGAGTACATATTGTGAATGAAAGATCACATTTTTAACTGGTGAAAATGGTACTTTATTGATATGATCGTCCCTTATTGCATAATAGTGAATTGTCCCTTTGTGTTTGTTCATGATTTATCACCAACTTTTAAGTAGGTAGGTGACGCAGATAATCAGAAATAGCCTCAAGCTAATCGTGATCACCTAAGTCGAATGTCTGCATGCGAGGCTTGATAAATCGGGGCTAGCCTAGGCGTAAAGGACTATTATCATCTCAGCTTGTGCCGTTTGTCAAGCGCAGCGGCTCGCTCAACTGTCCCATTATATTACATTTCGGAAAAGACGTGAAAGGCTCCCTTTCTACTCGAGTGATTTAAAAAGGGCGCCCCATATATGTACATGGTCACACAGTTATGCGTCATCTATTCTATATAAGGTGGTTTGAGAAACGGGATGAACAAATCGACACGAAAAGGTGGCATGAGTCACTAACTGTCCTGGAATACCGGCTGAAACTGCCTTAACTAGGAAGGTGTTCTCAGTTGGTTCATACGTGTCAACCTCGCCAGAACGTGCCGGCTGCCTCACCGCGTTATACCGAGATCGTGTGGCGTACAGAACATGATGGGAGTAGGTCTCAGCCGATCACTAGATTATTACCTAAACGTTGCTGCCTATCACACTGAATATGTTAATGCCACAACTGGAATGCGAGGAATTTTCCACTCGGAAGCGACTTGCACCGAAATAACAGGGTTTTTTCAGGAATAGGGATCCATTATGATAAAGGATTCAACCTGCTCTATGCTCACCTGTTGTCGGCGTATATTGATGAATACAACATTATGTATGCATTTGAAACAAATATATGATAAATCATGAAAACATTGACAAACAGATACATGCGTGCTTTTGTATACATGTAACAGCACCGCATACTGTTTCAGATGACAAATATTGTCGAGTACAGCCTTAAACAGACAAACCAAAGCTGGAGATCAATGTATATGGTTATGTCTTACTAGAATCTACCAACAGTTGCTTACATTTAACTCCGTTATTTATTTTAATATCCAGGTTTTCACATCAAGTTATCAATGGCGTCAGTTGGCAATGTCCCCGCCACGTTCATCAGAGGTGTACTCCATATTAGTATGAAAATTTAATCATACTTTTGAAAATATGAACATTTAATACATAAATTATGAGAGGATCAAATATACGACTTTTATCTTTCCCTGATACACAATAATCATAATCTGTCCATTTAAATAGAATGCCGTATTTGATTAACCCTATCAAAAGTTGAGTATAGTGTGTTGAGGGAACCAGTGAGCATAAAACAAAAGAATACTAGGTGTGGTCATGGTGACCCATCACGCAAATCACTTACCGCCTTATAGCCGAACCTCGTTATACAGCACTGAGCCACAAATGATACTGACTACTCACGTTACTCTTCATCTACACATGAATAATAATCAAGTTAATTTTGTATTTAAGAAACTCCCCATTTCTGTGTCGGTAAAAAAACGTAGCAATTATGATTTTATTAAACAACACCTCAGCTTGACAATGAATGGACAATGGTACTTCACGCCTAATAAGGGAAACAATATAACATGTGCTATTGCTGGTGTTTTCCTCCTGTCGAGTTTCACGAATCAAGGACATGCGACTTTACTTAGCTGTGCGACCGGTCCAGCACACAGCTTGTCTGTGTTATATTTAGTCCTCCCATGAGTTCTCTGGTTTGTTACTGTGACCCACACGGTCTTAAGGTTACTGACAAACTCCCCAGTTTAAATAAGCCCAGCACAAATACCCATCGTGTTTCTTCCAGACAAATATTTCAGTTGCTTCATACAACCTTTCACTATAGGCCCGCTACAGGAGCGCCCGGTTTCCTCAAGAATGTTGCATTATACATTCTACAGGGAACTTGAAAGGGTCATAGATGGTAATTCGCTGCTCTACACGCAGATCCTTTTTCAGCAATGACATAACATCACAAATCATATTGGGTCACACGAGCAAATGTCAGAAATGACGCATAATTAATCAATTAGTACTTCTCTTGAATAATTTCCAGTGATGAAATACGATACAGACTACGTAACACGACATGTGACAGTATGCCGACTAAACGATGTAAGCTTGCAGCTACTGTAATAAAACCCAGATGCGCAGTTATTTAGACGCAATGTGGTTACAAAGTAGGTCACACCGGAAAACCAACACGTCGCTATTCGGGTTGTACTTGGATTTTATTGCTGCACAAGTGTTCACTTTGACCTCAATATCTTTCCACTGAAATATCCTTCTCGGGCACTAAACTGCATTGCAGTTGCACTGTTGACCCACAACCCTTGTACAATGCCGGTTCAACTAGGTCAGCATATTCAAATCTGATTGACCTCTTTCCATCCTAAGTGTCCGTCTCCGTTACCGCCCAAATCATTCAAATATTTAAATATCTACAAAATAATTCCAAAGTAGTATAAACATGGTTCATGCGTGTACTAGCACTCGTGACTTTATTTAGTTCGACTACGAGAGGCATCTGTCGCGCCCTGTACATTTCTATTCACAACATTTTCGTTCATCACGTGTCATCTCAAGAAAAAAACATTCGATTTAACGAATAACTAATACAACGGTATTAATAAATATAAAAATCATACCAAACTGTAACACCGTTTGCCTTTATAAAGAAATACCAGACATAAGATAAATTTATATTTTCTGAAAACTATTTCTGATGCACACATGTCGCGTAATAACGAAAGTGTTATTCCCGCCCGGCATCGCTTCAGGTACCTTTACTGCCTGATGTTTAGAGCTCGCTATCTCCACAAGCACACAAGTGATGGAGACATGTTGGAAAACTTCGCAAGGGCGACTGTGTGACTAAGCGAAAATTAAATTTAAAATTTTCACAGGGCACAAATACAAGCCGGTGTCGTGTGGAGTAAAATTACGTGTTGCATAGTCCATCTAAAGAAAGGTCTGGAACGATAGAACAATCGATATTTAAATGGACGACCCTTTAAATCGTAGAGGCGTGGTGAAGAAGATACACGATGATACTCACACAAATTCTCCCTCCAAAACATTATCGAAATTTAAACTGCTTCCTTGCCACGTCGGGAAACCGTAATAAATTATGTCTATTTGTAAGGAAAATCCCTCAAATAGGAAAATCTCGATCATTGCTAAGTTTGATTGAGAAACCATGTCATCTTTCAGTAAACATGTTAAATAAAGTACTTACCATGTTGAATAGTTAAAGATGCTTGATAAAATGTGGAAAACAAGTTAAACGTGAAAACAGAGGCCTCACTCAGCTTTCTATGGTGCTGGGATGAGATGACTGATGACGAATGCCGTTGCGCAGTCTCTATATATACCCAGCACGAGTGCGCACACAGACGTCCTCGCCATTAGAGGTCTTGAGACTCATTGACAGTTGCCACGTATCCTTGATGTAGAATATATGTCTTTCAATATAAATCCCTTTTTATTAAACTTATGAATGACGTTTAAAAACATTGATCATGATGAGAAAGAAACCCGGGTAATTGTTTTATGATTTTAATATAAAAAAACAACAACACATTGTTCATATCGTTTCCTTTCATATACACAACGATTTGTGGACATAAAATTCGAACTTGACTTATGTAACGGATGGACTCAAGTTTCTCAAAATATATTTTTAAAAATACTATGAATGCATGTCTTTTCTCCTTGCAATTGCGCACAGGCTGCATTTCTTAAGAGGTTTTGTCGTGAAATAAATAGTCCGGGGACCTATTATGACAAGGACTGATAGTAGAGCGACGTACGGAACCAGACATCTCGATTTAAACGATATTATTTGAATCCGTGTTCATGCGTTACACCCTTACGCAACCACCCGATAATAGAAATCAAACACACTCATTCTCGCTCGGTTGTATACAAAGCATTCAAAGCAAAAGCAGGATAACATCGTCACGATGCGCGTTATAACGAAACGGGTCGCGACAGTGGGGGGATGCTGTCTGCAACCAAAACCAGCCGAGTGCGTCACAGCTGGTTATATAGCTTGACGGGTTTACGGTTCATTGATCAAACCTGACAGTTGAAATGGGAAGTTTGGCGCGCGTGAAAACTGTTTGCTGAATGTGCTTGTATTTTTGTAAAGACACATATTCATGGTTTATGAATTAGAGGCGATTTGTAAACTTTAAGATTTTTGGTTTGCAACAAGAATATGTATTTTCGATGCTCTTGTGTACTAGGTCAACACGAAATATACTTAAATTAGTATAAAGCTGTTCATTTAATATTGACACTAATGTAATTAATCCGGCTCCCAGGTGTAAACTAGACGAGTAGAAAGACCCCGCATATGTGCACATGGATCTCCCGAATGTGATTCCTGTAGTTTGGTTCGTGCAGTTGCCATCTGACAATTTGAATTAGATTCTAGTCGTGTTCCATCAATTACTTAGTGGGAAGATAATAAATCATTTTTGTGAGCTGTTGCAATTAGGATTGGTGCATGCCACACTATATAATGCTACCCCTTGTGTGTCAGTGATGTTTTCCGACAAGACCACGTGACAGGCCTGTGTTGTGCAGTGGCTTTGTATGTATAGTACACCTGGACGGATGACGTCACCTCTGTTGTGACTCCAATGAATATGAACGAGTTTCACTGTCCAAATGTTTTCTGGGGCTGTAGGTGTGCTGTGACAAAACCTGAAATGTTTAAACAACCTTGTTTTGATAAGCGTAGTTGTACTGATATTCAAGAACGCCATGCTTACCTGTAAGAAAACTGTCTGTCACCTGTGGGTGATGCACGTGAATTATGTTCCCCGTGCCTCTGGCACGTGCATCCCGCTCTTTGGCGAATCGGATTTTATGAAATGCACGTCCCGGGGCAAATATAATTCATACTGGACCAACTCCAGCATATCATCAGTCACAGAAATGTTATTTGCCCATATTGGCGAGGCTATTATGATTTGTTTGTTTGTTGTTAAGGGGATGTTGCAATATTCCAGCTATATGATGGTGGTCTGTAAATAATCGAGTCTGGACCAGACGATCCAGTGATTGACATCAGGACCATCGATCCAAGCAATTAGGATATGATGACATGCATCAACCAGGCATTGAGCCTGACACCCGATCCCGTTAGTCGCCTTTTACGGCAAACATGGGTTGCTGAAGACCTATTCTACCCCGGATCATCACGGGTCGGGCCTGTTATGAGCAATTATACCATTAATCAAGAAAAGAGTAAGTTTAACAAAAAGTTAACAAATCACACGTCCGTTTAATGTACAGAATAACACACTGAATAAATCACAAATATATTCGTTCATAAACAGTTTAAATATTGATCTTCATGTTAGTAGATATGTCAGTGTTAATTCCACATAATATGTTCATCGCGCCGTTGCAGAATATTTCTTTCGTTCGCCTTCGGTGTGGACTTCGCGGGTTCGAATCCCACTGGCCACATCGATTTTTCGTGAAATTGTTCTGTCATCAAGGTAAATTAAAGGGGATAAAAGGAAGTTCCGTCATTACCAAGTTGTGTGTAACTAACAATGAAGTCGAAGACAAAGGGACCATGACTGTAGCAGCTGTTGCCTCGGCCAATATAACGGTCAACCTCTCATCGGAGTGGCGCTGTCACCCGTAATGGTACGGTTCCCGTGGCTGCCAAGTGTAACTAAATATATTTCGTAGGTGCTCCGTAGGCAAACACACAAATTACCTGTCAAAATATTAAGCTCGTCCTCGACATTCTTGCCGCTCAATTTCAAGAATGCATCTCATGGAATATTTATGGAGTTTATCTACCCATACCTAATCTGGCCATTGACCATCACTGTTGTTGTTGTTGCATTAAGTGTTTAAGAGGTCGCCTTCTGCCTAAGCAATTTCGGCTGACCTGTCCCTCTTTGGGACTCCTGTGTGTGAGTAGAGTACACATATCTATTGTGAGTTTGGTATTCACATAATTTCTGTTTTTGTATTGATATGATTTCTATTTTCTTATATTGATATGATTTCATTTTTATCCTTGGCTGCTCTGTTTATATACGTTCGAGTAGCTGTCCATCTCTCAGAAATAGAGTAAGTTTGGCCTTCGCTATTGCATCTCTTGGCTTTAGGAGATCTATGACAGATAGCGGATCTAACTAACTGCAATTCTTGTTTTAACCTAGCCCGGGCTGGGGCATGGTCTTGACATTCTAGTAACACGTGGTCAATGGTTTCAGCCTGATTGCAAGATGAACAAACCTTGTCATAGTGCTTTTTGTGACCAAGTCTGAGGCGTGAGATAGCAATTTCAATTTGGCTTTTGTTGGACCTTAGGTTCAATTTTGTATAGCCATCTGCCGATCTTACTTGCGACCCATTGGGCTTGCCATCTTTCTGCTATGGAGGCTTTGATTTTGCTTTTTATCTCTAGTTTACTAAAGGGAATAGGCTGTATATCCGCTTTGTCTAGAGCTAGCTTCGCCAGTGAGTCTGCTTTTTCATTTCCATGAACATCTATGTGAGAGGGGATCCAACACAGCTCCACCTGTCGCCATACTGACTGACCATCAGGCAGGCGAACTGAATGTGCTTGGGGTTTAGAGCTGTGGATATGGATCCCGTAACCAGCACTATTGTTGATAGGATTCTTGGATCCATCAGTGTATATATGGGTCCAGCTGTCCCAGTTTGTTTGAATTTTAGTGATAGCTACTGATCGTAGTAGGGTTGGGTTTTCTTTTTTAGTGACTTCTGATGTTAAAGCAGTGTCAACTATAGGAGTTTTTAAAGTCCAGAGTGTAACCCTTTGTAGTGACTTTCTGAAGGCTGAATGTCATCACAATTGTGGCTATAGATGAGTTCACATACTAATATCCCAGATGGCTTTAGTTCTTCGTGCTAGGGCTTCATCTCGAGTGTTTTTGTCTTGCCATATCTTTTTAACCAAAGGGTTTGATGTTTGTCCCCAGAACGATAACATTGCCTGCTCTCTTCTTAGTTTCAATGGGAGTTCTCCCGTTTCTTCTTGTAGTGCTTCTAGTGAGGTGCCTGTTGCTGCGCCTGTGGCCAGCATTAGGGCTTTGTATTGTATTCTGTCTAGGCGCCTCAGGACAGTATTTGATGCTGAATGAAACCATAGTCAATTTTTGATATGATAAGAGATTTGTAGAGGTCCAGATGAGTGTCCCTCATATGCCCCAAGATGATCCTGAAATTGCCCGTAATACCTTCAGGTCTTTTTGACATCTGTTTTCCACATATTCTATATGTTTGCGCCGAGTGAGGTGTTGATCAAGGATCACCCCAAGAAGAACATCACTGGTATTGGACTGGCTATTTCTACTTGTCAACAAAGACAAGGACAATGCACCCGAGTACACTAACATATGATCCCTGATATAAAGTTATGTATAAGGTTTAAGAAAATATAATTCTCACGAGGAGTGCAAAAGAACCGGCAAATCTCTTCATTCCTAGACCTCAGAAGGGGGATGAGAATGGCATTTTAGTGCTGAGGAGAGGATGGGAGTGGGATATGTACGAGCTGAGGAGAGGATGGGAGTGGGATATGTACGAGCTGAGAAGGGGGAGGAGAATGGCATTCTAGTGCTGAGGAGAGGATGGGAGTGGGATATGTACGAGCTGAGAAGGGGGAGGAGAATGACATTCTAGTGCTGAGGAGAGGATGGGAGTGGGATATGTACGAGCTGAGAAGGGGATGAGAATGGCATTCTAGTGCTGAGGAGAGGATGGGAGTGGGATATGTACGAGCTGAGAAGCGGAGGAGAATGGCATTCTAGTGCTGAGAAGAGGATGGGAGTGGGATATGTACGAGCTGAGAAGGGGATGAGAATGGCATTCTAGTGCTGAGGAAAGGATGGGAGTGGGATATGTACGAGCTGAGAAGCGGAGGAGAATGGCATTCTAGTGCTGAGGAGAGGATGGGAGTGGGATATGTACGAGCTAAGGAGAGGATGAGAATGGCATTCTAGTGCTGAGGAGAGGATGGGAGTGGGATATGTACGAGCTGAGAAGGCGGGTGGGAGTGGGATATGTACGAGCTGAGAAGGGGAGGAGAATGGCATTCTGGTGCTGAGGAGAGGATGGGAGTGGGATATGTACGAGCTGAGAAGCGGAGGAGAATGGCATTCTAGTGCTGAGGAGAGGATGGGAGTGGGATATGTACGAGCTAAGGAGTGGATGAGAATGGCATTCTAGTGCTGAGGAGAGGATGGGAGTGGGATATGTACGAGCTGAGAAGGGGGATGGGAGTGGGATATGTACGAGCAGCTGAGAAGGGGAGGAGAATGGCATTCTAGTGCTGAGGAGAGGATGGGAGTGGGATATGTACGAGCTAAGGAGTGGATGAGAATGGCATTCTAGTGCTGAGGAGAGGATGGGAGTGGGATATGTACGAGCTGAGGAGAGGATGGGAGTGGGATATGTACGAGCTGAGAAGGGGGATGGGAGTGGGATATGTACGAGCAGCTGAGAAGGGGAGGAGAATGGCATTCTAGTGCTGAGGAGAGGATGGGAGTGGGATATGTACGAGCTGAGGAGTGGATGAGAATGGCATTCTAGTGCTGAGGAGAGGATGGGAGCGGGATATGTACGAGTTGAGAAGGGGGTGAGAATGGCGTTCTAGTGCTGAGGAGTGGATGGGAATTGGGGAGTAGAGCTGATAAGGGGAATGGAATTGGAAAGTAGAACTGACAAGGGGGTGGGAATTGGGGAGGAGACCTGAGAAGGGGATGGGAATTGAATAGTAGAGCTGAGAATGGAATGGGAATTGGGGACTAGAGCTAAGAAGGGGATGGGAATTGAGTACTAGAGCTGAGAAGGGGATGAGAATTGGGGAGTAGAGCTGAGAAGGGGATGAGAATTGGGGAGTAGAGCTGAGAAAGGGATGTGAATTGGGGAGTAGAGCTGAGAAGGGGTTGGGAATTGGGGAGTAGAGCTGAGAACGGGATGGGAATTGAGTACTAGAGCTGAGAAGGGGATGGGAATTGGGGAGTAGAGCTGAGAAGGGGATGGGAATTGAGTACTAGAGCTGAGAAGGGGATGGGAATTGGGGAGTAGAGCTGCGAAGGGGATGAGAATTGTGGAGTAGAGCTGAGAAGGGGATGAGAATTGGGGAGTAGAGCTTAGGACGGGATGGGAATTGAGTACTAGAGCTGAGAAGGGGATGGGAATTGAGTACTAGAGCTGAGAACGGGATGGGAGTTGGGGAGTAGAGCTGAGAAGGGGTTGGGAATTGGGGAGTAGAGCTGAGAAGGAGTTGGGAATTGGGGAGTAAAGCTGAGAATGGGATGGGAATTGAGTACTAGAGCTGAGAAGGGGATGAGAATTGGGGAGTAGAGCTGCAAAGGGGATGGGAATTGGGGAGTAGAGCTTAGGACGGGATGGGAATTGAGTACTAGAGCTGAGAAGGGGATGGGAATTGGGGAGTAGAGCTGAGAAGGGTTCGGGAATTGGGGAGTAGAGCTTAGGACGGGATGGGGATTGGGGAGTAGAGCTGAGAAGGGGATGAGAATTGGGGAGTAGAGCTTAGGACGGGATGGGAATTGAGTACTAGAGCTGAGAAGGGGATGGGAATTGGGAAGTAAAGCTGAGAACGGGATGGGAATTGAGTACTAGAGCTGAGAAGGGGATGACAATTGGGGAGTAGAGCTGAGAAGGGGATGGGCATTGGGGAGTAGAGCTGAGAAGGAGTTGGGAATTGAGGAGTAGAGCTGAGAAGGGGATGAAAATTTGGGAGTAGAGCATAGGACGGGATGGGTATTGAGTACAAAGGCTGAGAAGGGGATGGAAATTGGGGATAGGGCTGAGAAGGGTTTGGGAACTGGTGAGTAGAGCTTAGGACGGGATGGGAATTGGGGAGTAGAGCTGAGAAGGTGATGAGAATTGGGGAGTAGAGCTTAGGACGTGATGGGAATTGAGTACTAGAGCTGAGAAGGGGATGGGAATTGGGGAGTAGAGCTGAGAACGGGATGGGAATTGAGTACTAGAGCTGAGAAGGGGGTGAGAATTGGAGAGTAGAGCTGAGAAGGGGATGGGCATTGGGGAGTAGAGCTGAGAAGGGGTTGGTAATTGGGGAGTAGAGCTGAGAAGGGGGTTGGAATTGGGGAGTAGAGCTGAGAAGGGGTTGGGAATGGGGGAGTAGAGCTGAGAATGGGATAGGAATTGGGAAGTAGAGCATCGGACGGGATGGGAATTGAGAACTAGAGCTGAGAAGGGGATGAGAATTGGGGAGTAGAGCTGAGAAGGGGATGGGAATTTGGGGGTAGAGCTGAGAAGGGGGTGGGAATTGGGGAGTAAAGCAGAGAAGGGGGTGGGAATTGGGGAGTAGATCTGAGAAGGGGTTGGGAATTGGGGAGTAGAGCTGAGAAGGGGATTGGAATTGGGAAGTAGAGCAGAGAAGGGGATGGGAATTGAGTACTAGAGCTGAGAAGGGGATGGGAATTGGGGAGTAGACCTTACTACGGGATGGAAATTGAGTAGTAGATCTTAGGACGGGATGGGAATTGAGTACTTGAGCTGAGAAGGGGATGGGAATTGGTGAGTAGAGCTGAGAACGGGATGGGAATTGAGGAGTAGAGCTGAGAAGGGGATGGGAATTGGGGAATAGAGCTGAATGGGGTTTGGAATGGGGGAGTAGAGCTTAGGACGGGATGGGAATTGAGTACTAGGGCTGAGAAGGGGATGGGAATTGGGGAGTAGAGCTGAGAAGGGGATTGGAATTGAGTACTAGAGCTGAGAAGTGGATGAGAATTGAGCAGTAGAGCTGAGAACGGGATGGGAATTGAGTACTAGAGCTGAGAAAAGGATGGGAATTGGGGAGTAGAGCTGAGAAGGGGATGGGAATTGGGGAGTAGAGCTGAGAACGGGATTGGAATTGAGTACTAGAGCTGAGAAGGGGATGAGAATTGGGGAGTAGAGATGAGAAGGGGGTGGGAATTGGGGAGTAGAGCTGAGAAGGGGGTGGAAAAATGAGTACCACAGTCAGAGAGAGACATATTCACACGCGCTATTCCGTTACATGCTTCAACCACAGTCAGAGAGACATATTCACACACGCTATTCCGTTACATGCTTCAACCACAGTCAGAGAGAGACATATTCACACACGCTATTCCGTTACATGCTTCAACCACAGTCAGAGAGAGACATATTCACACACTCTATTCCGTTACATGCTTCAACCACAGTCAGAGAGAGACATATTCACACACGCTATTCCGTTACATGCTTCAACCACAGAGAGAGAGAGAGAGACATATTCACACACGCTATTCCGTTACATGCTTCAACCACAGAGAGAGAGCGAAGTGCAAAGTACCACATCACAGAAGGGTATCCTAACACTTAAATGTAGAAATATCAGTGGAAATATGCAAGCATACATGGGTTGGTATTTATTTAGTGATATATAATATGCCAAAAATGTAGGGGAGAGTAGGAATCATCTTCTGATTTATAGGGCATTGGCAAACAGAAGTGATAGGATCATATCTGCTGGGGAGTAGGCGATCAGATCTAATGGGTTCTAATGGTCAGTGTGATGAGATGGTGGCGCAATAGCTCTTTAAAGGGGTTGGGGGTCAAAGTCGACATTTGCATTTTGGAGCCAACTCCACCAACGTCGGGTAAAACTACCTCTGCTGGCCAGACATGAACGAATTCTTCGACGTTGCTTCTGATGAGTCGACCAATGACAGCTTGACTCATGTTGTTCCATTCAATAGTGAGAGCAAGACCGAATTCATTGACAGTGGTGGGTGGATTTTTAAGTTGACGTACTCGTCTGCCCAATGACGTCCCAGACGTGTTCAGATAGGGAAAGGCCAGAACATACTGCTGGCCACGCAGGTTTTGCTGTTGAGGAAATGGGTCACTGGCACGATGCGCATTTGCAAGATGAAACGTTGCCAAACACGTTTTGTAAATGACAACGCGAGTGCTACAATGCTGTTGTCCCCTGCGACCTGCAACTTTGCAGTTCGACCAGTCATTGTGATACCATCCCATGCCATCATAGACCCGTCCCCAAAACGATCATGCTGTACGACGTTATCGTCCATAAAACGCTCACTAGGACGTCTCCAAACTCGATTAATTCGGTCAAGAAAATCTAGAGAACCCCGATTAGTAAGAACATATTACATCAGCCCAACGTTGAATATCCCAGTGCTGCCGTTCCCTACACCACTGACGCCTCTGATCCAAATGACGTGTAGAAAGTAGTTGGGTGACACGTTGATTTTGTGCACGCAAAAAATACCATCTGGGCAGACGATTTCGCACCGTCTGCGCATGTACTCGTAAACCAGTTGCCTGTTGCAAACGGTCCCTTATCTGAGTGGTAGTTTGCAACCGAATTCTTCATGCCAACGTTCTGACTAATCTGTCCTGGGCTGGAGTTGTTGCCCATGTGCGCCCAGAGCGGCGTCGATCATCGACGTTATGTATACTGAACCAAAAAGGTTCCTGTGACATTGAATAAGATTTAATGCAAAGTTATGTTCTTTTACCAAATCTGAAACAATTGGCAATTGGTTGGCAACAGATAAAAGACTCCTGTGAGTGTTCAAATGGTTTAATTTGCTATACTGACTACAGAAAATGCGTGATTTCATAAAAAAAAAACATGAACATGCCAAAATGTCAATTTACTAATCAATAGCCTGTGTGTGCATCTCTTGCCACATAAATCACCTAGTTTCATTGCCACACATTGGCGTATTTTCCTGTTGTTTCATCTTAAAACAAAATAGCCCATGTGTTTTTCTTTATAAAAGCACATAAGAGATGCGTTATCGTCAAGAAAAAATGTTTTTCAGGAGCCTTCGTGCCAGGGAGCAAATATTCAAGCTTTGTTCTTTCAAAAACTGTTAAAGATCAACATCTCCACCTTTGTCTACTCAACGTAGTGTTGATGGTCTTTCGCAATGAGGTTACTGGTATATTTCATAGGCTTATACTTAATTACAGGCTAGATAAGCATTGCTTCTATGCAGCTTCTACCGAGTAATGATTTTAAAACAATCCACCGATTTTTGCGTAAAATGTAATTGATTTATTTATGGCCCTATTCAGTTGTATGTGACCATCACGCCGAAAGTGCGTGGCAGATCATGGCAATACGCTCTAAATAAATCAGGTTAAAATCTAAATATATACAATATATATAAGTTAAGAAGACAATCTTGTAATTGTGAGTGTTCTATAACTTGTTTTCGGTAGTATATGATGTTACAGTGTATCATAAGGTTGTCCGTTAATGTTCTTTTTGACATTTGATGTATGTTTAACTTGAATTGTGTTTCTTGTCTTGTGCAAATCTACAAATATATGTACTTGCATATAGTAATATGATAAACACCGCTGTGAGTGAGTGAGTGAGTGAGAATGGTTTCACGTCGCTTTTAACAATAATCCAGTAATATCACGGGGAACAACAGAAATGGGCTTCACACATTGTACCCATGTGGGGAATCGAACTGTGTCTTCGGCTTGACGATCGAACGCTTTAACCACTAGGCTACCCCACTGCCCCCATCGCTGTGGCGTTACCACAGTTGATATGTGTACTTGTGTAAACTACACATATGGAGAGACATAATTAGTGTGGCCACATAGTTAAGGTTGATAACAATATGAAATGCATTACTATGATTATCTATAACATATATGAAATCAGCTATCATTATAATATGTTATGTATATCTTAAGTATAGTTTTGTCAAAATTATGTATGTGTGTGTGTATGTGTGTGTCTTTGTGTGTCTTTGTGTGTGTGTGTGTGTGTGTGTGTGTGTGTGTCCGACTCATTGTCTGTGTAAAAAGGTAGTAGATAACTACATAACTCACATCAAAACGCACAATTGTTAACCATACAGTTTAAATGGATAGAGAATTGCTACATAAATATGTATATTCCTGCCTGAGCCTATACTATAATTGGATATCTAGTCTCCCCTGGCGGGAAATTTTAACTATATTTTACAAGCACTTTAGCATTAAATTTAATTCCCGAAGACAGTTTGATCGAAAGTCTTTATAAGAAACGAGTTGTTTTTAAACAATATTTACAACGCATTTCATTTCTGTTGTCCAAGGAATGGGGTTACGGGTTAATGACGCTCTCGAAAGTCGTATATGTGACTTAAGGTAGACATTATCTAATTCATCTGTATTTTGTAAGGGAAACATAACTGTGTACATGTACAACTTTTGTTTGCATAATGTGCATGCAACTTAATGAACATAATTGTGATCCCGAAATCGGACGAGCACATATTCGGCTTCAATTCCAAATCTAATGACCCCAAAAAATAATTCTTTGGACGGTGCAAACAATACAAACTGGCTAATAAAACTGACAATTATTTGTCAATATATGATCTCCTTTTTATCAGTTTTAAGATTGATGGAGGAATGAGGGGAGGTTACTATGAACAAAATGAAAATATGAACAGTGACTATCTGTATTCTGTGAATCTTGCTTATTTATTACACTACAAGAAAATATACAAGCTAAACGAGAAAACATTACGTGTGTATTTTGTAACATATTTATCTACTACAAGATGTTTAAAAAATCTAATCATGAGAGGCAAAATAGCGGTGAGAATTACAGGAATGGATAACTAAACGTCAGCAAAAACCGTTTTAATGTACGGCATTATGGGAAATATCGCTTTCTCGCTCTATCGCTTTATCGCTCTATCGCTCTATCGCTTTCTCGCTCTATCGCTTTATCGCTCTATCGCTTTCTCGCTTTCTCGCTTTATCGCTTTATCGCTTTATCGCTCTATCGTTTCCTCTAATGACTAACCATAGTCATATGAAGGAATCTGTCTGTCTGTCTGTCTGAAGGAATCGGGTGTTCTTTAACTTCTTTTGAATAGTATGTACTGTAAATCTTGAAATTAACGTTAGAGTTAATTATAAATGCAAACAAATTAGCGTAGACTCTCAAAATTAGAATATTATTTTGGTGGAAAAAAAGTTGATTAAAAGATGAATTTCGTGGTTTATGCTGACAGCCTGAAATGTTTATGTACGACAGATATATTTTTCCCGAATTTAATTGCCCATAATTAAGTGTGCATATAACGAGTGCTTATTATACGCGAATTAATAAGTCTTGTGTACGTTAATCAATCGGAAGGGGTGTTTATTGGGATTGTTCACTAGCCAATATATTAGCAAATGTTGCCGTGGGCGTTTATTAGAGCGGGGCGCTTATAACGTCGAATACGGTAATTATACTGTGCATTTATGTCTCAGAAATGACTGTTGATAAGACTGCCTCACTGAACACTTTGAATAGCGGAAATACCAACTTGAATATAAAACCAATCAACTATCTATTTCCACCTTACGGTTACTGAGAACAATATGTCATCGAGAAATTACATAATGGACATCCGGTAGTATTACCATTGCTTGGGTGAGGACTTCCACTTTGATGACATCTACTCCGCAAACAGAATAAGCATTGATATAAGCGTTGTTTTAAGGAAAACACTATTGCTTTTTTGGAAGTACGTACTACTCAGCGCTATTGAGCGGTGTTATTTGCTATTTGTTTTGATAAGTTGGCCTGGGGGCGGGGGATCCAATAGCTAAATAGAGCCATAAATCAATCATAATTTTTTACGCAGAAATACGTGGATTGTTATAAAAGCACATGTCTGTACTGTTAAATTATATTTAAGTAGATAGTGAGAAAATGTCAACATTCCGCCCATATGTATACTTTGAAATGCGACTGGAAAAATCTCAGCTCTCTTTTATGATTAAAACCCACATCAGCCCCCTCATTACAAACGTCATTCCACTGACAGTGGTATACAAACTGTAAAGTATGTAAAACGTTGCCATAGCAACCGGATGTTGTTACACAAACTGTGAAGTGTATAAACGAGAGAGAGATTTTCATTATCTGATGTCGACGGTCACAAAATTACAAAACAACAATGAACAAAAGTTTTTATTCGGGCATCAAATATTACAAAACTGGTATTTCTAGTTAGGTCGATGATTATTATACGATAAAAATCAGCTTTCTTGGCGTGATTTTGTTTTAATGGAAAGTGATTGTAAAATTCGAGTGCCACAATGATGGTTGTCGGACTGTAATGAGTTGTCCAAATGAATAAGTTTGGCCTCAGTGTGAGAACATGTTAATGTCTTTCAACCCAGACCACTGAACCTATCCCCTGAAGCTACCCAAACTCCTTCACCCGGCAGTATTGACAGCTTTGGTCCAAGTTACGTGATTCAGACACGCCCAGACACGCCATGCTTTGCTGCTTCAAATAAGACATTTTTACTATTTGCTTGTGGTAGTATTTTATGGTAACTTCACAAACTTCTGCCTCCTCATAAAACAATGGCTGAAACAGAGTTATCCCCCCTGTACCCTTTTTTTCGGACTCGTCAGACCTGGTTGCACCTACATCGAATCCAACATCTATTTAATCAACCTGCAATAGAACGATACATTTACACTGTACACAAACTCTTCAACAAACTCACGTGTCATCATTGGTTTGGACAAGCACGTGAAGTTTCTAGTTTTACTCGCCAAGTGGTTTTCTGCGGAGATTATGTTTAAAATGCATTTTGAGAGAATTTAGGAGCATGACCATGTTAACTTGCACCAATATCGCTTTCTCGTCTCGTGTTATCGCTTTCTCGTCTCGTGTGATCGCTTTCTCTTCTCGTGTGATCGCTTTCTCGTCTCGTGTTATCGCTTTCTCGTCTCGTGTGATCTCGTCTCGTGTGATCGCTTTCTCGTCTCGTGTGATCGCTTTCTCGTCTCGTTTGATCGCTTTCTCGTCTCGTGTTATCGCTTTCTAGTCTCGTGTGATCGCTTTCTCGTCTCGTGTTATCGCTTTCTAGTCTCGTGTGATCGCTTTCTCGTCTCGTGTGATCGCTTTCTCGTCTCGTGTTATCGCTTTCTCGTCTCGTCTGATCGCTTTCTCGTCTCGTGTGATCGCTTTCTCGTCTCGTGTGATCGCTTTCTCTGGTCTCGTGTGATCGCTTTCTCGTCTCGTGTAATCGCTTTCTCTGGTCAAGTGTGATCGCTTTCTCGTCTCGTGTGATCGCTTTCTCGTCTCGTGTGATCGCTTTCTCGTCTCGTGTGATCGCTTTCTCTGGTCTCGTGTGATCGCTTTCTCGTCTTGTGTAATCGCTTTCTCGTCTCGTGTAATCGCTTTCTGGTCTCATGTGATCGCTTTCTCTGGTCTCGTGTGATCGCTTTCTCTGGTCTCGTGTGATCGCTCTCTCGTCTCGTGTGATCGCTTTCTCGTCTCGTTTGATCGCTTTCTCATCTCGTGTTATCGCTTTCTAGTCTCGTGTGATCGCTTTCTCGTCTCGTGTGATCGCTTTCTCTGGTCTCGTGTGATTGCTTTCTCGTCTCGTGTAATCGCTTTCTCGTCTCGTGTGATCGCTTTCTCGTCTCGTGTGATCGCTTTCTAGTCTCGTGTTATCGCTTTCTCGTCTCGTGTGATCGCTTTCTCTGGTCTCGTGTTATCGCTTTCTAGTCTCGTGTGATCGCTTTCTCGTCTCGTGTTATCGCTTTCTCGTCTCGTGTGATCGCTTTCTCGTCTCGTGTGATCGCTTTCTCGTCTCGTGTGATCGCTTTCTCGTCTCGTGTGATCGCTTTTTAGTCTCGTGTAATCGCTTTCTCGTCTCGTGTTATCGCTTTCTCTGGTCTCGTGTGATCGCTTTCTCGTCTCGTGTGATCGCTTTCTCGTCTCGTTTGATCGCTTTCTCGTCTCGTGTGATCGCTTTCTCGTCTCGTGTTATCGCTTTCTCGTCTTGTGTAATCGCTTTCTCGTCTCGTGTAATCGCTTTCTCGTCTCCTGTGATCGCTTTCTCTGGTCTCGTGTGATCGCTTTCTCTGGTCTCGTGTGATCGCTTTCTCGTCTCGTGTGATTGCTTTCTCGTCCCGTTTGATCGCTTTCTCGTCTCGTGTTATCGCTTTCTAGTCTCGTGTGATCGCTTTCTCGTCTCGTGTGATCGCTTTCTCTGGTCTCGTGTGATCGCTTTCTAGTCTCGTGTTATCGCTTTCTTGTCTCGTGTAATCGCTTTCTTGTCCCGCGTTATCGCTTTCTGGTCTCGTGTTATCGCTTTCTCGTCTCGTGTAATCGCTTTCTCGTCTCGCGTTATCGCTTTCTCGTCTCGTGTCATCGCTTTCTAGTCTCCTGTTATTGCTTTCTCGTCTCGTGTAATCGTTTTCTCGTCTCGCGTTTTCGCTTTCTCGTCTCGCGTTATCGCTTTCTCGTCTCGTGTCATCGCTTTCTAGTCTCTTGTTATTGCTTTCTCGTCTCGTGTAATCGCTTTCTCGTCTCGCGTTTTCGCTTTCTCGTCTCGCGTTATCGCTTTCTCGTCTCGTGTCATCGCTTTCTAGTCTCCTGTTATCGCTTTGTCGTCTCGTGTTATCGTTTTATCGCCATCTCGCGGCCGAACTGGAGTGGAAGAAGCGATGTCCCCTCTCGGCCACCTTAAGTAGTTTATTGTACTTCTGGGTCTACAGGGCTTATAACTACTGTTTGGCATCTAAGGAAGCTGAAATCTCCTAATAGAATACATCAACTCAGATTGCTAAAGCAGTTTTATGTATACTCAATTCCAAAAGAAACGCAAACCCAAAGTATGGATGTCGGCTCCTGCTGATTCATCTCATGAGGTGACACAGGTCTGCGCTGGGTTCCAGCAGTCTGTCTTGCAGTAGTAGTTAACGCTGGTAGGTGGCGTTGACGCAAGTGAGGACGGGCAACCCTGTCGATATCTTGACGTAGCGACGTTACACGTTGGCGTCCGCTCCATGGGCAATCCTGCGCACTGTTTGTCAATCAGACGATAGATCTTAGTGGGGTGAACCTGTAGATCTCTCGCAACTCGTGTTGCCGTCACACCAGCTTCAACTGTCGATTGTTTATGCCTAATCCGGACATGGTGCATTCCGACGTCAGTCAAAGGACTGACGGACGTTTGTTGCCACGTTTCGCTTTTATGGGTACCTTCAACACCCAACAGTCTATGTTCCACATTGGAAACCTGCATGTTGTTCTCAGCATCTGCTCAGAAGGACACGTTCTGGCTAGTCTGTCTCATGGATACGAAGAGTCTCTATGTTAAGTGTTTGAATCCAAAAACGATGAGTTGAACTTTTCCAGATATGTTATTCTATCAATATGTGTCTTCTGTTTTGCAAATAAATAACAGTTATTGTATATTATTGAAATAGGAAGTTGTAACATGATATTTGCGTTTCTTTTGGCACAGTATATTATTAGAGCTGTAAATGGTAATGTGAATGTATTGTCAAATCAGTATTTTAGAGGGAATAAAATCAATCCTGTTTCAGAAATACGACCGTTTGATGTTCTGCCCTTCAGACATTGTTAAGATGGAAATCCCAAAGTTATGTTTATTTCTGACTTCTACGAAAATCTTACTGTTAGCAGTACAGCTCCAATTTTGATAATGGCCCGTACAGAAACTGGCCTCTCACAGGCGGACACAGTATTCTTCATTCCTATTTTAGCACATTAAACAGTGTCTCCGGTTAACGAAACATCAAAATCTCTAAAACATTTCTGATCCATATCGCGTTTTTTTGTGAAATTATCGGAAAAGAAGCTTGTGAAATATGTTGTCATTTTCCTGGTTTACATATGACGTCTGGATGAGTATGGCTCCATACACTGGTTCCACTGTTGTAGGAGCCGCAAGTGAGTAGACTTCTCTGAGTTTTACATGGGTTTCAGCTGACGTATTGTGTGCCACGCGCCGTGAATAATAGCCCTGCTAGCAAGCACTGGTTTGCCTGGTATTTACGGATATATTAGGGTTGACTATGGCATAAAACAACGATATTCAGATGTTAATCTTCTGTCATCCCAGTTGTCAGATCAGTCATGTGACATTGATACTTTTATAAATTAGCAGTACTGACAGTATAGCACACTCTGGCGGGAAAAGGGTGAAACTAAACTTCGTTTGTAGGTTTTTTGCTACTTCACACTGCCAAACAACATAAAAAAAGATATGTAAGGATTAATGTATTAAACGAAATCTATATGTGGGGGCGGACACGTTTTTTCTTATTTTCTAATAATATAATGTATATGATAATTATACACTGTTTCAGGGTAACAAAACTGACCGAGGTCTGACTTTAACAGAACAGACTGATGTCTGCCATTAACAGAACAGACCGAGGTCTGCCTTCAACATAACAGACCGAGGTCTGCCTTCAACAGAACAGACCGAGTTCTGTCATCAACAAAACAGACCGGGGTCTGCCTTCAACACAACAGACCGAGGTTTTCCATTAACACTGCAGAGGGATGTTTGCCATTAACAGAACAGACCAAGGTCTGCCAGCAACGGAACAGACCCAGGTATGCCATTAACAGAACAGACTGAGGTCTGCCATTAACAGAACATACTGAGGTCTGCTATCAGCAGAACAAATACAGGCCTGCCATTAACAGAACAGACTGAGGTCTGCCATTAACAGAACAGACCAAGGTCTGCCATCAACAGAACAGACTGAGGTCTGCAATCAACAGAACAGATACAGGCCTGCCATTAACAGAACAGACTGAGGTCTGCCATTAACAGAACAGACCCAGGTCTGCCATCAACAGAACAGACCCAGGTCTGCCATCAACACAACAGATACAGGCCTGCCATCAACAGAACAGACCCAGGTATGCCATTAACAGAACAGACCCAGGTCTGCCATCAACAGAACAGACCCAGGTCTGCCAGCAACAGAACAGACCCAGGTATGCCATTAACACAACAGACCGAGGTTTTCCATTAACACTGCAGAGGGAGGTTTGCCATTAACAGAACAGACCAAGGTCTGCCAGCAACGGAACAGACCCAGGTATGCCATTAACAGAACAGACTGAGGTCTGCCATTAACAGAACATACTGAGGTCTGCTATCAACAGAACAAATACAGGCCTGCCATTAACAGAACAGACTGAGGTCTGCCATTAACAGAACAGACCAAGGTCTGCCATCAACAGAACAGACTGAGGTCTGCAATCAACAGAACAGATACAGGCCTGCCATTAACAGAACAGACTGAGGTCTGCCATTAACAGAACAGACCCAGGTCTGCCATCAACAGAACAGACCCAGGTCTGCCATTAACAGAACAGACTGAGGTCTGCCATTAACAGAACAGACTGAGGTCTGCCATCAACAGAACAGACCCAGGTCTGCCATCAACACAACAGATACAGGCCTGCCATTAACAGAACAGACTGAGGTCTGCCATTAACAGAACAGACCAAGGTCTGCCATCAACGGAACAGACCCAGGTCTTCCATTAACACTGCAGAGGGAGGCCTGCCATTAACAGAACATACCAAGGTCTGCCATCAACAGAACAGATACAGGTCTGCCATCAACAGAACAGATACAGGCCTGCCATTACCAGAACAGACTGAGGTCTGCCATCAACAGAACAGACGAAGGGCAATTGGAAATGTCCTGAAGAATAGCGTTAACATTATTACATTTGAAATGAATAGAATCTGTTCTGAGCATAATGGTACCCAAAAACAAACAACAACGTATGGTTAGGCAGAAGAATGGAATAACAAAATTACAGTGGCCCGCACTACAACTTGGGGGCAGTTTTATGAGGAATCCAGTAGATGTATCTATTCTCATAAGAGTGAGTGAGTGAGTGAGCGGGGTTTATCGCCGTAAATAACGTTTTTGACAAAGTTGTAAAAGGTATATTACTTGTATGATACGTTAGCTTACTCCTGTTTACAAGACTCAGAAATTTCTGTTCTGTCATTGTTTTAATGTTCCCACAAAGCTGACATAACAAGACGTAGAAGTTGACAAAAATGCTTTAATTGACAAAGATGCTTAAATAGGTGTTCTATATATTGGATATACTTTTGGTTGTTTGGTCACAGTCTCTCAGTGTTCACGATGGTGACATTTCTTTCGTAGCCCAAACATATGTAGCAGTACTGTTGCGTAAATAGGCAAATCATGCTTAGGGCTGCTCCCACTCCAAGCAGAGACAGAAACCTGCATGGCCAGACATGGTTTAATTACGTTCATTTCCTATTACAGACGTACAGTAGTTTAAAAGAGAAAGAATATTTTACTGCCCTTTCCCCTAATACACTGTTTATGTAGATTAGACAAGGATGGTGTTTAATCGCTGCAATGGTCAGTTAAACACCTATGCCCTGGGTCCTAGTGTTCCAATCTATTTAAATCATGGCCATAATTCAAAGAACCTTAGCATCTCAAATGTGACATTATTGTATTTAAATTTAATAACCGTATTTAAAATCGGCCACTTACAAAGATATTCAAGAACTCTATGCTTAACTGTGGAAACACTTATTAAGTCGCCCCTGCGTGATGCCCACTCGATGTCCAAGCCTCAGGTGTCCAAGCCTCAGGTGTCCAAGCCTCAGATGTCCAAGCCTCAGGTGTCCAAGCCTCAGGTGTCCAAGCCTCAGGTGTCCAAGCCTCAGGTGTCCAAGCCTCAGGTGTCCAAGCCTCAGGTGTGCTGGAATCCTGTGATGATCCTGTCCCTGCATCACGTCGGACATTCCTCCCATATCAAGCAACGTGTTAAAACTGAAACTCTGCTGTTCATTTCAGTTCTAGTTACTTATTTTACAATCATACAATGGACATCATATTCTAAATATTCAAACACGCACGCACACATGCACATACGCACACACGCACCAACAAAGTACTATAGTGTTTTTTTATTATGGTGTGTGCCGTTGTTTATGTACAGTGTTCAAAGCGTCATTATAAAGTAACCACGTTGTTCAGTCTGCAAGTACAGAAATCTTACCACAAATCATTGCTCCGACGCCAGTGTCAGTATGTTTCTATTGATGATGTATTGTGTTGTACCAGCAGCTGTGTGTTAAAGGCTTCCCCTCTGGTACATGAAATGCAGCGGTGAGTTTCGTTGAACAGAAGGAGTTCATGCTTAAGGTGCAGGCCTTTGTGTACACCGATAAGACAAATACAATGTTTGCTGTTCATTTCTTCTTGACGAAGAAACTCCCACACCACCACGATCTTACATGAGACGGCAAAAGACGTAACTACATTCATGTCGCGAGCAGTTTGTATATTGTTGCTCTTGTACACTTGGATTTGTAAATCTGTTGTGATTGATATACCACCATCTTCTATTATTGCCCTTAGAAGGGTGTTGCCCAAGCACCACTGCTGCAATACATCAGTTCTGATTCGCCTGTGTGGATTCCGGGGTAGAATGTGTACCCGAACCCTCGCGACTGTCGTAAAAGAAGACTGAAATGAGGATCGGATGGTTACAGTTTCATTGGTGTTCTTCTTGTCTGTTGGGAACATACACATCACCGTGACATAGCTGTCTGTTGGGGACATACACATAACCGTGACATAGCTGTCTGTTGGGAACATACACATCACCGCGACATAGCTGTCTGTTGGGGACATACACATAACCGTGACATAGCAGTCTGTTGGGGACATACACATCACCGTGACATAGCTGTCTGTTAGGAACATACACATCACCGTGACATAGCTGTCTGTTGGGAACATACACATCACCGTGACATAGCTGTCTGTTGGGGACATACACATCACCGTGACATAGCTGTCTGTTGGGGACATACACATCACCGTGACATAGCTGTCTG